>NW_026970394.1:0-278377 GCF_028390025.1 Pseudophryne corroboree | reverse complement strand
ATTCATTTTGGGATGGTAACTAAAGTTTAAAGCAGAAATAGGGGCACTTTTAAAATTTTCATTTTTGACCAAAATCGATGGGTCCGGGGCTTAGGGAATTTCTCATATGCCACAAAACCGTTGAAGCTCCTGTTCAAAAATCATGCTCCGAAATCAACTTTTTTCATCTCAGGGATTCATTTTGGGATGGTAACTAAAGTTTAAAGCAGAAATAGGGGCACTTTTAAAATTTTCATTTTTGACCAAAATCGATGGGTCCGGGGCTTAGGGTATTTCTCATATGCCACAAAACAGTTGAAGCTCCTGTTCAAAAATCATGCTCTGAAATCAACTTTTTTCATCTTAGGGATTCATTTTGGGATGGTAACTAAAGTTTAAAGCAGAAATAGGGGCACTTTTAAAATTTTCATTTTTGACCAAATTCGATGGGTCCGGGGCTTAGGGAATTTCTCATATGCCACAAAACCGTTGAAGCTCCTGTTCAAAAATCATGCTCCGAAATCAACTTTTTTCATCTCAGGGATTCATTTTGGGATGGTAACTAAAGTTTAAAGCAGAAATAGGGGCACTTTAAAAATTTTCATTTTTTACCAAAATCGATGGGTCCGGGGCTTAGGGAATTTCTCATATGCCCCAAACCCGTTGAAGCTCCTGTTCAAAAATCATGCTCCGAAATCAACTTTTTTCATCTCAGGGATTCATTTTGGGATGGTAACTAAAGTTTAAAGCAGAAATAGGGGCACTTTTAAAATTTTCATTTTTGACCAAAATCGATGGGTCCGGGGCTTAGGGAATTTCTCATATGCCACAAAACCGTTGAAGCTCCTGTTCAAAAATCATGCTCCGAAATCAACTTTTTTCATCTCAGGGATTCATTTTGGGATGGTAACTAAAGTTTAAAGCAGAAATAGGGGCACTTTTAAAATGTTCATTTTTGACCAAAATCGATGGGTCCGGGGCTTAGGGAATTTCTCATATGCCACAAAACCGTTGAAGCTCCTGTTCAAAAATCATGCTCCGAAATCAACTTTTTTCATCTCAGGGATTCATTTTGGGATGGTAACTAAAGTTTAAAGCAGAAATAGGGGCACTTTTAAAATTTTCATTTTTGACCAAAATCGATGGGTCCGGGGCTTAGGGAATTTCTCATATGCCACAAAACCGTTGAAGCTCCTGTTCAAAAATCATGCTCCGAAATCAACTTTTTTCATCTCAGGGATTCATTTTGGGATGGTAACTAAAGTTTAAAGCAGAAATAGGGGCACTTTTAAAATTTTCATTTTTGACCAAAATCGATGGGTCCGGGGCTTAGGGAATTTCTCATATGCCCCAAATCCGTTGAAGTTCCTGTTCAAAAATCATGCTCCGAAATCAACTTTTTTCATCTCAGGGATTCATTTTCGGATGGTAACTAAAGTTTAAAGCAGAAATAGGGGCACTTTTAAAATTTTCATTTTTGACCAAAATCGATGGATCCAGGGCTTAGGGAATTTCTCATATGCCCCAAAACCGTTGAAGCTCCTGTTCAAAAACTCATGCTCCGAAATCAACTTTTTTCATCTCAGGGATTCATTTTGGGAGGGTAACTAAAGTTTAAAGCAGAAATATGGGCACTTTTAAAATTTTCATTTTTGACCAAAATCGATGGGTCCGGGGCTTATGGAATTTCTCATATGCCACAAAACCGTTGAAGCTCCTGTTCAAAAATCATGCTCTGAAATCAACTTTTTTCATCTCAGGGATTCATTTTGGGATGGTAACTAAAGTTTAAAGCAGAAATAGGGGCACTTTTAAAATGTTCATTTTTGACCAAAATCGATGGGTCCGGGGCTTAGGGAATTTCTCATATGCCACAAAACCGTTGAAGCTCCTGTTCAAAAATCATGCTCCGAAATCAACTTTTTTTCATCTCAGGGATTCATTTTGGGATGGTAACTAAAGTTTAAAGCAGAAATAGGGGCACTTTTAAAATGTTCATTTTTGACCAAAATCGATGGGTCCGGGGCTTAGGGAATTTCTCATATGCCACAAAACCGTTGAAGCTCCTGTTCAAAAATCATGCTCCGAAATCAACTTTTTTTCATCTCAGGGATTCATTTTGGGATGGTAACTAAAGTTTAAAGCAGAAATAGGGGCACTTTTAAAATTTTAATTTTTGACCAAAATCGATGGGTCCGGGGCTTAGGGAATTTCTCATATGCCACAAAACAGTTGAAGCTCCTGTTCAAAAATCATGCTCTGAAATCAACTTTTTTCATCTTAGGGATTCATTTTGGGATGGTAACTAAAGTTTAAAGCAGAAATAGGGGCACTTTTAAAATTTTCATTTTTGACCAAAATCGATGGGTCCGGGGCTTAGGGAATTTCTCATATGCCACAAAACCGTTGAAGCTCCTGTTCAAAAATCATGCTCCGAAATCAACTTTTTTCATCTCAGGGATTCATTTTGGTATGGTAACTAAAGTTTAAAGCAGAAATAGGGGCACTTTTAAAATTTTCATTTTTGACCAAAATCGATGGGTCCGGGGCTTAGGGAAATTCTCATATGCCACAAAACCGTTGAAGCTCCTGTTCAAAAATCATGCTCCGAAATCAACTTTTTTCATCTCAGGGATTCATTTTGGGATGGTAACTAAAGTTTAAAGCAGAAATAGGGGCACTTTTAAAATTTTCATTTTTGACCAAAATCGATGGGTCCGGGGCTTAGGGAATTTCTCATATGCCCCAAATCCGTTGAAGCTCCTGTTCAAAAATCATGCTCCGAAATCAACTTTTTTCATCTCAGGGATTCATTTTCGGATGGTAACTAAAGTTTAAAGCAGAAATAGGGGCACTTTTAAAATTTTCATTTTTGACCAAAATCGATGGGTCCGGGGCTTAGGGAATTTCTCATATGCCACAAAACAGTTGAAGCTCCTGTTCAAAAATCATGCTCTGAAATCAACTTTTTTCATCTCAGGGATTCATTTTAGGATGGTAACTAAAGTTTAAAGCAGAAATAGGGGCACTTTTAAAATTTTCATTTTTGACCAAAATCGATGGATCCAGGGCTTAGGGAATTTCTCATATGCCCCAAAACCGTTGAAGCTCCTGTTCAAAAATCATGCTCCGAAATCAACTTTTTTCATCTCAGGGATTCATTTTGGGATGGTAACTAAAGTTTAAAGCAGAAATATGGGCACTTTTAAAATTTTCATTTTTGACCAAAATCGATGGGTCCGGGGCTTATGGAATTTCTCATATGCCCCAAAACCGTTGAAGCTCCTGTTAAAAAATCATGCTCCGAAATCAACTTTTTTCATCTCAGGGATTCATTTTGGGATGGTAACTAAAGTTTAAAGCAGAAATAGGGGCACTTTTAAAATGTTCATTTTTGACCAAAATCGATGGGTCCGGGGCTTAGGGAATTTCTCATATGCCACAAAACCGTTGAAGCTCCTGTTCAAAAATCATGCTCCAAAATCAACTTTTTTCATCTCAGGGATTCATTTTGGGATGGTAACTAAAGTTTAAAGCAGAAATAGGGGCACTTTTAAAATTTTCATTTTTGACCAAAATCGATGGGTCCGGGGCTTAGGGAATTTCTCATATGCCACAAAACAGTTGAAGCTCCTGTTCAAAAATCATGCTCTGAAATCAACTTTTTTCATCTCAGGGATTCATTTTAGGATGGTAACTAAAGTTTAAAGCAGAAATAGGGGCACTTTTAAAATTTTCATTTTTGACCAAAATCGATGGATCCAGGGCTTAGGGAATTTCTCATATGCCCCAAAACCGTTGAAGCTCCTGTTCAAAAATCATGCTCCGAAATCAACTTTTTTCATCTCAGGGATTCATTTTGGGATGGTAACTAAAGTTTAAAGCAGAAATAGGGGCACTTTTAAAATTTTCATTTTTGACCAAAATCGATGGATCCAGGGCTTAGGGAATTTCTCATATGCCCCAAAACCGTTGAAGCTCCTGTTCAAAAATCATGCTCCGAAATCAACTTTTTTCATCTCAGGGATTCATTTTGGGATGGTAACTAAAGTTTAAAGCAGAAATATGGGCACTTTTAAAATTTTCATTTTTGACCAAAATCGATGGGTCCGGGGCTTATGGAATTTCTCATATGCCCCAAAACCGTTGAAGCTCCTGTTAAAAAATCATGCTCCGAAATCAACTTTTTTCATCTCAGGGATTCATTTTGGGATGGTAACTAAAGTTTAAAGCAGAAATAGGGGCACTTTTAAAATGTTCATTTTTGACCAAAATCGATGGGTCCGGGGCTTAGGGAATTTCTCATATGCCACAAAACCGTTGAAGCTCCTGTTCAAAAATCATGCTCCAAAATCAACTTTTTTCATCTCAGGGATTCATTTTGGGATGGTAACTAAAGTTTAAAGCAGAAATATTGGCACTTTTAAAATTTTCATTTTTGACCAAAATCGATGGGTCCGGGGCTTATGGAATTTCTCATATGCCCTAAAACCGTTGAAGCTCCTGCTAAAAAATCATGCTCCGAAATCAACTTTTTTCATCTCAGGGATTCATTTTGGGATGGTAACTAAAGTTTAAAGCAGAAATAGGGGCACTTTTAAAATGTTCATTTTTGACCAAAATCGATGGGTCCGGGGCTTAGGGAATTTCTCATATGCCACAAAACCGTTGAAGCTCCTGTTCAAAAATCATGCTCCGAAATCAACTTTTTTTCATCTCAGGGATTCATTTTGGGATGGTAACTAAAGTTTAAAGCAGAAATAGGGGCACTTTTAAAATGTTCATTTTTGACCAAAATCGATGGGTCCGGGGCTTAGGGAATTTCTCATATGCCACAAAACCATTGAAGCTCCTGTTCAAAAATCATGCTCCGAAATCAACTTTTTTTCATCTCAGGGATTCATTTTGGGATGGTAACTAAAGTTTAAAGCAGAAATAGGGGCACTTTTAAAATTTTAATTTTTGACCAAAATCGATGGGTCCGGGGCTTAGGGAATTTCTCATATGCCACAAAACAGTTGAAGCTCCTGTTCAAAAATCATGCTCTGAAATCAACTTTTTTCATCTTAGGGATTCATTTTGGGATGGTAACTAAAGTTTAAAGCAGAAATAGGGGCACTTTTAAAATTTTCATTTTTGACCAAAATCGATGGGTCCGGGGCTTAGGGAATTTCTCATATGCCACAAAACCGTTGAAGCTCCTGTTCAAAAATCATGCTCCGAAATCAACTTTTTTCATCTCAGGGATTCATTTTGGTATGGTAACTAAAGTTTAAAGCAGAAATAGGGGCACTTTTAAAATTTTCATTTTTGACCAAAATCGATGGGTCCGGGGCTTAGGGAATTTCTCATATGCCACAAAACCGTTGAAGCTCCTGTTAAAAAATCATGCTCCGAAATCAACTTTTTTCATCTCAGGGATTCATTTTGGGATGGTAACTAAAGTTTAAAGCAGAAATAGGGGCACTTTTAAAATTTTCATTTTTGACCAAAATCGATGGGTCCGGGGCTTAGGGAATTTCTCATATGCCCCAAATCCGTTGAAGCTCCTGTTCAAAAATCATGCTCTGAAATCAACTTTTTTCATCTCAGGGATTCATTTTAGGATGGTAACTAAAGTTTAAAGCAGAAATAGGGGCACTTTTAAAATTTTCATTTTTGACCAAAATCGATGGATCCAGGGCTTAGGGAATTTCTCATATGCCCCAAAACCGTTGAAGCTCCTGTTCAAAAATCATGCTCCGAAATCAACTTTTTTCATCTCAGGGATTCATTTTGGGATGGTAACTAAAGTTTAAAGCAGAAATATGGGCACTTTTAAAATTTTCATTTTTGACCAAAATCGATGGGTCCGGGGCTTATGGAATTTCTCATATGCCCCAAAACCGTTGAAGCTCCTGTTAAAAAACCATGCTCCGAAATCAACTTTTTTCATCTCAGGGATTCATTTTGGGATGGTAACTAAAGTTTAAAGCAGAAATAGGGGCACTTTTAAAATGTTCATTTTTGACCAAAATCGATGGGTCCGGGGCTTAGGGAATTTCTCATATGCCACAAAACCGTTGAAGCTCCTGTTCAAAAATCATGCTCCAAAATCAACTTTTTTCATCTCAGGGATTCATTTTGGGATGGTAACTAAAGTTTAAAGCAGAAATAGGGGCACTTTTAAAATTTTCATTTTTGACCAAAATCGATGGGTCCGGGGCTTAGGGAATTTCTCATATGCCACAAAACAGTTGAAGCTCCTGTTCAAAAATCATGCTCTGAAATCAACTTTTTTCATCTCAGGGATTCATTTTAGGATGGTAACTAAAGTTTAAAGCAGAAATAGGGGCACTTTTAAAATTTTCATTTTTGACCAAAATCGATGGATCCAGGGCTTAGGGAATTTCTCATATGCCCCAAAACCGTTGAAGCTCCTGTTCAAAAATCATGCTCCGAAATCAACTTTTTTCATCTCAGGGATTCATTTTGGGATGGTAACTAAAGTTTAAAGCAGAAATAGGGGCACTTTTAAAATTTTCATTTTTGACCAAAATCGATGGATCCAGGGCTTAGGGAATTTCTCATATGCCCCAAAACCGTTGAAGCTCCTGTTCAAAAATCATGCTCCGAAATCAACTTTTTTCATCTCAGGGATTCATTTTGGGATGGTAACTAAAGTTTAAAGCAGAAATATGGGCACTTTTAAAATTTTCATTTTTGACCAAAATCGATGGGTCCGGGGCTTATGGAATTTCTCATATGCCCCAAAACCGTTGAAGCTCCTGTTCAAAAATCATGCTCCAAAATCAACTTTTTTCATCTCAGGGATTCATTTTGGGATGGTAACTAAAGTTTAAAGCAGAAATAGGGGCACTTTTAAAATTTTCATTTTTGACCAAAATCGATGGGTCCGGGGCTTAGGAAATTTCTCATATGCCCCAAAACCGTTGAAGCTCCTGTTCAAAAATCATGCTCCGAAATCAACTTTTTTCATCTCAGGGATTCATTTTGGGATGGTAACTAAAGTTTAAAGCAGAAATATGGGCACTTTTAAAATTTTCATTTTTGACCAAAATCGATGGGTCCGGGGCTTATGGAATTTCTCATATGCCCCAAAACCGTTGAAGCTCCTGTTAAAAAATCATGCTCCGAAATCAACTTTTTTCATCTCAGGGATTCATTTTGGGATGGTAACTAAAGTTTAAAGCAGAAATAGGGGCACTTTTAAAATGTTCATTTTTGACCAAAATCAATGGGTCCGGGGCTTAGGGAATTTCTCATATGCCCCAAAACCGTTGAAGCTCCTGTTCAAAAATCATGCTCCGAAATCAACTTTTTTCATCTCAGGGATTCATTTTGGGATGGTAACTAAAGTTTAAAGCAGAAATAGGGGCACTTTTAAAATTTTCATTTTTGACCAAAATCGATGGATCCAGGGCTTAGGGAATTTCTCATATGCCCCAAAACCGTTGAAGCTCCTGTTCAAAAATCATGCTCCGAAATCAACTTTTTTCATCTCAGGGATTCATTTTGGGATGGTAACTAAAGTTTAAAGCAGAAATATGGGCACTTTTAAAATTTTCATTTTTGACCAAAATCGATGGGTCCGGGGCTTATGGAATTTCTCATATGCCCCAAAACCGTTGAAGCTCCTGTTAAAAAATCATGCTCCGAAATCAACTTTTTTCATCTCAGGGATTCATTTTGGGATGGTAACTAAAGTTTAAAGCAGAAATAGGGGCACTTTTAAAATGTTCATTTTTGACCAAAATCGATGGGTCCGGGGCTTAGGGAATTTCTCATATGCCACAAAACCGTTGAAGCTCCTGTTCAAAAATCATGCTCCAAAATCAACTTTTTTCATCTCAGGGATTCATTTTGGGATGGTAACTAAAGTTTAAAGCAGAAATATTGGCACTTTTAAAATTTTCATTTTTGACCAAAATCGATGGGTCCAGGGCTTATGGAATTTCTCATATGCCCTAAAACCGTTGAAGCTCCTGCTAAAAAATCATGCTCCGAAATCAACTTTTTTCATCTCAGGGATTCATTTTGGGATGGTAACTAAAGTTTAAAGCAGAAATAGGGGCACTTTTAAAATGTTCATTTTTGACCAAAATCGATGGGTCCGGGGCTTAGGGAATTTCTCATATGCCACAAAACCGTTGAAGCTCCTGTTCAAAAATCATGCTCCGAAATCAACTTTTTTTCATCTCAGGGATTCATTTTGGGATGGTAACTAAAGTTTAAAGCAGAAATAGGGGCACTTTTAAAATGTTCATTTTTGACCAAAATCGATGGGTCCGGGGCTTAGGGAATTTCTCATATGCCACAAAACCGTTGAAGCTCCTGTTCAAAAATCATGCTCCGAAATCAACTTTTTTTCATCTCAGGGATTCATTTTGGGATGGTAACTAAAGTTTAAAGCAGAAATAGGGGCACTTTTAAAATTTTAATTTTTGACCAAAATCGATGGGTCCGGGGCTTAGGGAATTTCTCATATGCCACAAAACAGTTGAAGCTCCTGTTCAAAAATCATGCTCTGAAATCAACTTTTTTCATCTTAGGGATTCATTTTGGGATGGTAACTAAAGTTTAAAGCAGAAATAGGGGCACTTTTAAAATTTTCATTTTTGACCAAAATCGATGGGTCCGGGGCTTAGGGAATTTCTCATATGCCACAAAACCGTTGAAGCTCCTGTTCAAAAATCATGCTCCGAAATCAACTTTTTTCATCTCAGGGATTCATTTTGGTATGGTAACTAAAGTTTAAAGCAGAAATAGGGGCACTTTTAAAATTTTCATTTTTGACCAAAATCGATGGGTCCGGGGCTTAGGGAATTTCTCATATGCCACAAAACCGTTGAAGCTCCTGTTCAAAAATCATGCTCCGAAATCAACTTTTTTCATCTCAGGGATTCATTTTGGGATGGTAACTAAAGTTTAAAGCAGAAATAGGGGCACTTTTAAAATTTTCATTTTTGACCAAAATCGATGGGTCCGGGGCTTAGGGAATTTCTCATATGCCCCAAATCCGTTGAAGCTCCTGTTCAAAAATCATGCTCTGAAATCAACTTTTTTCATCTCAGGGATTCATTTTAGGATGGTAACTAAAGTTTAAAGCAGAAATAGGGGCACTTTTAAAATTTTCATTTTGGACCAAAATCGATGGATCCAGGGCTTAGGGAATTTCTCATATGCCCCAAAACCGTTGAAGCTCCTGTTCAAAAATCATGCTCCGAAATCAACTTTTTTCATCTCAGGGATTCATTTTGGGATGGTAACTAAAGTTTAAAGCAGAAATATGGGCACTTTTAAAATTTTCATTTTTGACCAAAATCGATGGGTCCGGGGCTTATGGAATTTCTCATATGCCCCAAAACCGTTGAAGCTCCTGTTAAAAAATCATGCTCCGAAATCAACTTTTTTCATCTCAGGGATTCATTTTGGGATGGTAACTAAAGTTTAAAGCAGAAATAGGGGCACTTTTAAAATGTTCATTTTTGACCAAAATCGATGGGTCCGGGGCTTAGGGAATTTCTCATATGCCACAAAACCGTTGAAGCTCCTGTTCAAAAATCATGCTCCAAAATCTACTTTTTTCATCTCAGGGATTCATTTTGGGATGGTAACTAAAGTTTAAAGCAGAAATAGGGGCACTTTTAAAATTTTCATTTTTGACCAAAATCGATGGGTCCGGGGCTTAGGGAATTTCTCATATGCCACAAAACAGTTGAAGCTCCTGTTCAAAAATCATGCTCCGAAATCAACTTTTTTCATCTCAGGGATTCATTTTGGGATGGTAACTAAAGTTTAAAGCAGAAATAGGGGCACTTTTAAAATGTTCATTTTTGACCAAAATCGATGGGTCCGGGGCTTAGGGAATTTCTCATATGCCACAAAACCGTTGAAGCTCCTGTTCAAAAATCATGCTCCGAAATCAACTTTTTTCATCTCAGGGATTCATTTTGGGATGGTAACTAAAGTTTAAAGCAGAAATAGGGGCACTTTTAAAATTTTCATTTTTGACCAAAATCGATGGGTCCGGGGCTTAGGGAATTTCTCATATGCCCCAAATCCGTTGAAGCTCCTGTTCAAAAATCATGCTCCGAAATCAACTTTTTTCATCTCAGGGATTCATTTTCGGATGGTAACTAAAGTTTAAAGCAGAAATAGGGGCACTTTTAAAATTTTCATTTTTGACCAAAATCGATGGGTCCGGGGCTTAGGGAATTTCTCATATGCCACAAAACAGTTGAAGCTCCTGTTCAAAAATCATGCTCTGAAATCAACTTTTTTCATCTCAGGGATTCATTTTAGGATGGTAACTAAAGTTTAAAGCAGAAATAGGGGCACTTTTAAAATTTTCATTTTTGACCAAAATCGATGGATCCAGGGCTTAGGGAATTTCTCATATGCCCCAAATCCGTTGAAGCTCCTGTTCAAAAATCATGCTCCGAAATCAACATTTTTCATCTCAGGGATTCATTTTGGGATGGTAACTAAAGTTTAAAGCAGAAATATGGGCACTTTTAAAATTTTCATTTTTGACCAAAATCGATGGGTCCGGGGCTTATGGAATTTCTCATATGCCCCAAAACCGTTGAAGCTCCTGTTAAAAAATCATGCTCCGAAATCAACTTTTTTCATCTCACGGATTCATTTTGGGATGGTAACTAAAGTTTAAAGCAGAAATAGGGGCACTTTTAAAATGTTCATTTTTGACCAAAATCGATGGGTCCGGGGCTTAGGGAATTTCTCATATGCCACAAAACCGTTGAAGCTCCTGTTCAAAAATCATGCTCCAAAATCAACTTTTTTCATCTCAGGGATTCATTTTGGGATGGTAACTAAAGTTTAAAGCAGAAATAGGGGCACTTTTAAAATTTTCATTTTTGACCAAAATCGATGGGTCCGGGGCTTAGGAAATTTCTCATATGCCCCAAAACCGTTGAAGCTCCTGTTCAAAAATCATGCTCCGAAATCAACTTTTTTCATCTCAGGGATTCATTTTGGGATGGTAACTAAAGTTTAAAGCAGAAATATGGGCACTTTTAAAATTTTCATTTTTGAAAAAAATCGATGGGTCCGGGGCTTATGGAATTTCTCATATGCCCCAAAACCGTTGAAGCTCCTGTTAAAAAATCATGCTCCGAAATCAACTTTTTTCATCTCAGGGATTCATTTTGGGATGGTAACTAAAGTTTAAAGCAGAAATAGGGGCACTTTTAAAATGTTCATTTTTGACCAAAATCAATGGGTCCGGGGCTTAGGGAATTTCTCATATGCCACAAAACCGTTGAAGCTCCTGTTCAAAAATCATGCTCCAAAATCAACTTTTTTCATCTCAGGGATTCATTTTGGGATGGTAATTAAAGTTTAAAGCAGAAATAGGGGCACTTTTAAAATTTTCATTTTTGACCAAAATCGATGGGTCCGGCGCTTAGGGAATTTCTCATATGCCACAAAACAGTTGAAGCTCCTGTTCAAAAATCATGCTCCGAAATCAACTTTTTTCATCTCAGGGATTCATTTTGGGATGGTAACTAAAGTTTAAAGCAGAAATAGGGGCACTTTTAAAATGTTCATTTTTGACCAAAATCGATGGGTCCGGGGCTTAGGGAATTTCTCATATGCCACAAAACCGTTGAAGCTCCTGTTCAAAAATCATGCTCCGAAATCAACTTTTTTTTCATCTCAGGGATTCATTTTGGGATGGTAACTAAAGTTTAAAGCAGAAATAGGGGCACTTTTAAAATTTTAATTTTTGACCAAAATCGATGGGTCCGGGGCTTAGGGAATTTCTCATATGCCACAAAACAGTTGAAGCTCCTGTTCAAAAATCATGCTCTGAAATCAACTTTTTTCATCTTAGGGATTCATTTTGGGATGGTAACTAAAGTTTAAAGCAGAAATAGGGGCACTTTTAAAATTTTCATTTTTGACCAAAATCGATGGGTCCGGGGCTTAGGGAATTTCTCATATGGCACAAAACCGTTGAAGCTCCTGTTCAAAAATCATGCTCCGAAATCAACTTTTTTCATCTCAGGGATTCATTTTGGGATGGTAACTAAAGTTTAAAGCAGAAATAGGGGCACTTTAAAAATTTTCATTTTTGACCAAAATCGATGGGTCCGGGGCTTAGGGAATTTCTCTTATGCCCCAAACCCGTTGAAGCTCCTGTTCAAAAATCATGCTCCGAAATCAACTTTTTTCATCTCAGGGATTCATTTTGGGATGGTAACTAAAGTTTAAAGCAGAAATAGCGGCACTTTTAAAATTTTCATTTTTGGCCAAAATCGATGGGTCCGGGGCTTATGGAATTTCTCATATGCCCCAAAACCGTTGAAGCTCCTGTTAAAAAATCATGCTCCGAAATCAACTTTTTTCATCTCAGGGATTCATTTTGGGATGGTAACTAAAGTTTAAAGCAGAAATAGGGGCACTTTTAAAATGTTCATTTTTGACCAAAATCGATGGGTCCGGGGCTTAGGGAATTTCTCATATGCCACAAAACCGTTGAAGCTCCTGTTCAAAAATCATGCTCCGAAATCAACTTTTTTCATCTCAGGGATTCATTTTGGGATGGTAACTAAAGTTTAAAGCAGAAATAGGGGCACTTTTAAAATTTTCATTTTTGACCAAAATCGATGGGTCCGGGGCTTAGGGAATTTCTCATATGCCACAAAACAGTTGAAGCTCCTGTTCAAAAATCATGCTCTGAAATCAACTTTTTTCATCTTAGGGATTCATTTTGGGATGGTAACTAAAGTTTAAAGCAGAAATAGGGGCACTTTTAAAATTTTCATTTTTGACCAAAATCGATGGGTCCGGGGCTTAGGGAATTTCTCATATGCCACAAAACCGTTGAAGCTCCTGTTCAAAAATCATGCTCCGAAATCAACTTTTTTCATCTCAGGGATTCATTTTGGGATGGTAACTAAAGTTTAAAGCAGAAATAGGGGCACTTTAAAAATTTTCATTTTTGACCAAAATCGATGGGTCCGGGGCTTATGGAATTTCTCATATGCCCCAAAACCGTTGAAGCTCCTGTTAAAAAATCATGCTCCGAAATCAACTTTTTTCATCTCAGGGATTCATTTTGGGATGGTAACTAAAGTTTAAAGCAGAAATAGGGGCACTTTTAAAATGTTCATTTTTGACCAAAATCGATGGGTCCGGGGCTTAGGGAATTTCTCATATGCCACAAAACCGTTGAAGCTCCTGTTCAAAAATCATGCTCCGAAATCAACTTTTTTCATCTCAGGGATTCATTTTGGGATGGTAACTAAAGTTTAAAGCAGAAATAGGGGCACTTTTAAAATTTTCATTTTTGACCAAAATCGATGGGTCCGGGGCTTAGGGAATTTCTCATATGCCACAAAACCGTTGAAGCTCCTGTTCAAAAATCATGCTCCGAAATCAACTTTTTTCATCTCAGGGATTCATTTTGGGATGGTAACTAAAGTTTAAAGCAGAAATAGGGGCACTTTAAAAATTTTCATTTTTGACCAAAATCGATGGGTCCGGGGCTTAGGGAATTTCTCATATGCCCCAAACCCGTTGAAGCTCCTGTTCAAAAATCATGCTCCGAAATCAACTTTTTTCATCTCAGGGATTCATTTTGGTATGGTAACTAAAGTTTAAAGCAGAAATAGGGGCACTTTTAAAATTTAAATTTTTGACCAAAATCGATGGGTCCGGGGCTTAGGGAATTTCTCATATGCCACAAAACCGTTGAAGCTCCTGTTCAAAAATCATGCTCCGAAATCAACTTTTTTCATCTCAGGGATTCATTTTGGGATGGTAACTAAAGTTTAAAGCAGAAATAGGGGCACCTTTAAAATTTTCATTTTTGACCAAAATCGATGGGTCCGGTGCTTAGGGAATTTCTCACATGCCACAAAACCGTTGAAGCTCCTGTTCAAAAATCATGCTCTGAAATCAACTTTTTTCATCTCAGGGATTCATTTTGGGATGGTAACTAAAGTTTAAAGCAGAAATAGGGGCACTTTTAAAATTTTCATTTTTGACCAAAATCGATGGGTCCGGGGCTTATGGAATTTCTCATATGCCCCAAAACCGTTGAAGCTCCTGTTAAAAAATCATGCTCCGAAATCAACTTTTTTCATCTCAGGGATTCATTTTGGGATGGTAACTAAAGTTTAAAGCAGAAATAGGGGCACTTTTAACATTTTCATTTTTGACCAAAATCGATGGGTCTGGGGCTTAGGGAATTTCTCATATGCCCCAAATCCGTTGAAGCTCCTGTTCAAAAATCATGCTCCGAAATCAACTTTTTTCATCTCAGGGATTCATTTTGGGATGGTAACTAAAGTTTAAAGCAGAAATAGGGGCACTTTTAACATTTTCATTTTTGACCAAAATCGATGGGTCCGGGGCTTAGGGAATTTCTCATATGCCACAAAACCGTTGAAGCTCCTGTTCAAAAATCATGCTCCGAAATCAACTTTTTTCATCTCAGGAATTCATTTTGGGATGGTAACTAAAGTTTAAAGCAGAAATAGGGGCACTTTTAAAATTTTCATTTTTGACCAAAATTGATGGGTCCGGGGCTTAGGGAATTTCTCATATGCCACAAAACCGTTGAAGCTCCTGTTCAAAAATCATGCTCCAAAATCAACTTTTTTCATCTCAGGGATTCATTTTGGGATGGTAACTAAAGTTTAAAGCAGAAATATTGGCACTTTTAAAATTTTCATTTTTGACCAAAATCGATGGGTCCGGGGCTTATGGAATTTCTCATATGCCCTAAAACCGTTGAAGCTCCTGCTAAAAAATCATGCTCCGAAATCAACTTTTTTCATCTCAGGGATTCATTTTGGGATGGTAACTAAAGTTTAAAGCAGAAATAGGGGCACTTTTAAAATGTTCATTTTTGACCAAAATCGATGGGTCCGGGGCTTAGGGAATTTCTCATATGCCACAAAACCGTTGAAGCTCCTGTTCAAAAATCATGCTCCGAAATCAACTTTTTTTCATCTCAGGGATTCATTTTGGGATGGTAACTAAAGTTTAAAGCAGAAATAGGGGCACTTTTAAAATGTTAATTTTTGACCAAAATCGATGGGTCCGGGGCTTAGGGAATTTCTCATATGCCACAAAACCGTTGAAGCTCCTGTTCAAAAATCATGCTCCGAAATCAACTTTTTTTCATCTCAGGGATTCATTTTGGGATGGTAACTAAAGTTTAAAGCAGAAATAGGGGCACTTTTAAAATTTTAATTTTTGACCAAAATCGATGGGTCCGGGGCTTAGGGAATTTCTCATATGCCACAAAACAGTTGAAGCTCCTGTTCAAAAATCATGCTCTGAAATCAACTTTTTTCATCTTAGGGATTCATTTTGGGATGGTAACTAAAGTTTAAAGCAGAAATAGGGGCACTTTTAAAATTTTCATTTTTGACCAAAATCGATGGGTCCGGGGCTTAGGGAATTTCTCATATGCCACAAAACCGTTGAAGCTCCTGTTCAAAAATCATGCTCCGAAATCAACTTTTTTCATCTCAGGGATTCATTTTGGTATGGTAACTAAAGTTTAAAGCAGAAATAGGGGCACTTTTAAAATTTTCATTTTTGACCAAAATCGATGGGTCCGGGGCTTAGGGAATTTCTCATATGCCACAAAACCGTTGAAGCTCCTGTTCAAAAATCATGCTCCGAAATCAACTTTTTTCATCTCAGGGATTCATTTTGGGATGGTAACTAAAGTTTAAAGCAGAAATAGGGGCACTTTTAAAATTTTCATTTTTGACCAAAATCGATGGGTCCGGGGCTTAGGGAATTTCTCATATGCCCCAAATCCGTTGAAGCTCCTGTTCAAAAATCATGCTCTGAAATCAACTTTTTTCATCTCAGGGATTCATTTTAGGATGGTAACTAAAGTTTAAAGCAGAAATAGGGGCACTTTTAAAATTTTCATTTTTGACCAAAATCGATGGATCCAGGGCTTAGGGAATTTCTCATATGCCCCAAAACCGTTGAAGCTCCTGTTCAAAAATCATGCTCCGAAATCAACTTTTTTCATCTCAGGGATTCATTTTGGGATGGTAACTAAAGTTTAAAGCAGAAATATGGGCACTTTTAAAATTTTCATTTTTGACCAAAATCGATGGGTCCGGGGCTTATGGAATTTCTCATATGCCCCAAAACCGTTGAAGCTCCTGTTAAAAAATCATGCTCCGAAATCAACTTTTTTCATCTCAGGGATTCATTTTGGGATGGTAACTAAAGTTTAAAGCAGAAATAGGGGCACTTTTAAAATGTTCATTTTTGACCAAAATCGATGGGTCCGGGGCTTAGGGAATTTCTCATATGCCACAAAACAGTTGAAGCTCCTGTTCAAAAATCATGCTCTGAAATCAACTTTTTTCATCTCAGGGATTCATTTTAGGATGGTAACTAAAGTTTAAAGCAGAAATAGGGGCACTTTTAAAATTTTCATTTTTGACCAAAATCGATGGATCCAGGGCTTAGGGAATTTCTCATATGCCCCAAAACCGTTGAAGCTCCTGTTCAAAAATCATGCTCCAAAATCAACTTTTTTCATCTCAGGGATTCATTTTGGGATGGTAACTAAAGTTTAAAGCAGAAATAGGGGCACTTTTAAAATGTTCATTTTTGACCAAAATCGATGGGTCCGGGGCTTAGGGAATTTCTCATATGCCACAAAACCGTTGAAGCTCCTGTTCAAAAATCATGCTCCAAAATCTACTTTTTTCATCTCAGGGATTCATTTTGGGATGGTAACTAAAGTTTAAAGCAGAAATAGGGGCACTTTTAAAATTTTCATTTTTGACCAAAATCGATGGGTCCGGGGCTTATGGAATTTCTCATATGCCCCAAAACCGTTGAAGCTCCTGTTAAAAAATCATGCTCCGAAATCAACTTTTTTCATCTCAGGGATTCATTTTGGGATGGTAACTAAAGTTTAAAGCAGAAATAGGGGCACTTTTAAAATGTTCATTTTTGACCAAAATCGATGGGTCCGGGGCTTAGGGAATTTCTCATATGCCACAAAACCGTTGAAGCTCCTGTTCAAAAATCATGCTCCAAAATCTACTTTTTTCATCTCAGGGATTCATTTTGGGATGGTAACTAAAGTTTAAAGCAGAAATAGGGGCACTTTTAAAATTTTCATTTTTGACCAAAATCGATGGGTCCGGGGCTTAGGGAATTTCTCATATGCCACAAAACAGTTGAAGCTCCTGTTCAAAAATCATGCTCCGAAATCAACTTTTTTCATCTCAGGGATTCATTTTGGGATGGTAACTAAAGTTTAAAGCAGAAATAGGGGCACTTTTAAAATGTTCATTTTTGACCAAAATCGATGGGTCCGGGGCTTAGGGAATTTCTCATATGCCACAAAACCGTTGAAGCTCCTGTTCAAAAATTATGCTCCGAAATCAACTTTTTTCATCTCAGGGATTCATTTTGGGATGGTAACTAAAGTTTAAAGCAGAAATAGGGGCACTTTTAAAATTTTCATTTTTGACCAAAATCGATGGGTCCGGGGCTTAGGGAATTTCTCATATGCCCCAAATCCGTTGAAGCTCCTGTTCAAAAATCATGCTCCGAAATCAACTTTTTTCATCTCAGGGATTCATTTTCGGATGGTAACTAAAGTTTAAAGCAGAAATAGGGGCACTTTTAAAATTTTCATTTTTGACCAAAATCGATGGGTCCGGGGCTTAGGGAATTTCTCATATGCCACAAAACAGTTGAAGCTCCTGTTCAAAAATCATGCTCTGAAATCAACTTTTTTCATCTCAGGGATTCATTTTAGGATGGTAACTAAAGTTTAAAGCAGAAATAGGGGCACTTTTAAAATTTTCATTTTTGACCAAAATCGATGGATCCAGGGCTTAGGGAATTTCTCATATGCCCCAAATCCGTTGAAGCTCCTGTTCAAAAATCATGCTCCGAAATCAACATTTTTCATCTCAGGGATTAATTTTGGGATGGTAACTAAAGTTTAAAGCAGAAATATGGGCACTTTTAAAATTTTCATTTTTGACCAAAATCGATGGGTCCGGGGCTTATGGAATTTCTCATATGCCCCAAAACCGTTGAAGCTCCTGTTAAAAAATCATGCTCCGAAATCAACTTTTTTCATCTCACGGATTCATTTTGGGATGGTAACTAAAGTTTAAAGCAGAAATAGGGGCACTTTTAAAATGTTCATTTTTGACCAAAATCGATGGGTCCGGGGCTTAGGGAATTTCTCATATGCCACAAAACCGTTGAAGCTCCTGTTCAAAAATCATGCTCCAAAATCAACTTTTTTCATCTCAGGGATTCATTTTGGGATGGTAACTAAAGTTTAAAGCAGAAATAGGGGCACTTTTAAAATTTTCATTTTTGACCAAAATCGATGGGTCCGGGGCTTAGGAAATTTCTCATATGCCCCAAAACCGTTGAAGCTCCTGTTCAAAAATCATGCTCCGAAATCAACTTTTTTCATCTCAGGGATTCATTTTGGGATGGTAACTAAAGTTTAAAGCAGAAATAGGGGCACTTTTAAAATTTTCATTTTTGACCAAAATCGATGGGTCCGGGGCTTATGGAATTTCTCATATGCCCCAAAACCGTTGAAGCTCCTGTTAAAAAATCATGCTCCGAAATCAACTTTTTTCATCTCAGGGATTCATTTTGGGATGGTAACTAAAGTTTAAAGCAGAAATAGGGGCACTTTTAAAATGTTCATTTTTGACCAAAATCAATGGGTCCGGGGCTTAGGGAATTTCTCATATGCCACAAAACCGTTGAAGCTCCTGTTCAAAAATCATGCTCCAAAATCAACTTTTTTCATCTCAGGGATTCATTTTGGGATGGTAACTAAAGTTTAAAGCAGAAATAGGGGCACTTTTAAAATTTTCATTTTTGACCAAAATCGATGGGTCCGGCGCTTAGGGAATTTCTCATATGCCACAAAACAGTTGAAGCTCCTGTTCAAAAATCATGCTCCGAAATCAACTTTTTTCATCTCAGGGATTCATTTTGGGATGGTAACTAAAGTTTAAAGCAGAAATAGGGGCACTTTTAAAATGTTCATTTTTGACCAAAATCGATGGGTCCGGGGCTTAGGGAATTTCTCATATGCCACAAAACCGTTGAAGCTCCTGTTCAAAAATCATGCTCCGAAATCAACTTTTTTTTCATCTCAGGGATTCATTTTGGGATGGTAACTAAAGTTTAAAGCAGAAATAGGGGCACTTTTAAAATTTTAATTTTTGACCAAAATCGATGGGTCCGGGGCTTAGGGAATTTCTCATATGCCACAAAACAGTTGAAGCTCCTGTTCAAAAATCATGCTCTGAAATCAACTTTTTTCAACTTAGGGATTCATTTTGGGATGGTAACTAAAGTTTAAAGCAGAAATAGGGGCACTTTTAAAATTTTCATTTTTGACCAAAATCGATGGGTCCGGGGCTTAGGGAATTTCTCATATGGCACAAAACCGTTGAAGCTCCTGTTCAAAAATCATGCTCCGAAATCAACTTTTTTCATCTCAGGGATTCATTTTGGGATGGTAACTAAAGTTTAAAGCAGAAATAGGGGCACTTTAAAAATTTTCATTTTTGACCAAAATCGATGGGTCCGGGGCTTAGGGAATTTCTCTTATGCCCCAAACCCGTTGAAGCTCCTGTTCAAAAATCATGCTCCGAAATCAACTTTTTTCATCTCAGGGATTCATTTTGGGATGGTAACTAAAGTTTAAAGCAGAAATAGCGGCACTTTTAAAATTTTCATTTTTGGCCAAAATCGATGGGTCCGGGGCTTATGGAATTTCTCATATGCCCCAAAACCGTTGAAGCTCCTGTTAAAAAATCATGCTCCGAAATCAACTTTTTTCATCTCAGGGATTCATTTTGGGATGGTAACTAAAGTTTAAAGCAGAAATAGGGGCACTTTTAAAATGTTCATTTTTGACCAAAATCGATGGGTCCGGGGCTTAGGGAATTTCTCATATGCCACAAAACCGTTGAAGCTCCTGTTCAAAAATCATGCTCCGAAATCAACTTTTTTCATCTCAGGGATTCATTTTGGGATGGTAACTAAAGTTTAAAGCAGAAATAGGGGCACTTTTAAAATTTTCATTTTTGACCAAAATCGATGGGTCCGGGGCTTAGGGAATTTCTCATATGCCACAAAACAGTTGAAGCTCCTGTTCAAAAATCATGCTCTGAAATCAACTTTTTTCATCTTAGGGATTCATTTTGGGATGGTAACTAAAGTTTAAAGCAGAAATAGGGGCACTTTTAAAATTTTCATTTTTGACCAAAATCGATGGGTCCGGGGCTTAGGGAATTTCTCATATGCCACAAAACCGTTGAAGCTCCTGTTCAAAAATCATGCTCCGAAATCAACTTTTTTCATCTCAGGGATTCATTTTGGGATGGTAACTAAAGTTTAAAGCAGAAATAGGGGCACTTTTAAAATTTTCATTTTTGACCAAAATCGATGGGTCCGGGGCTTAGGGAATTTCTCATATGCCCCAAATCCGTTGAAGCTCCTGTTCAAAAATCATGCTCTGAAATCAACTTTTTTCATCTCAGGGATTCATTTTAGGATGGTAACTAAAGTTTAAAGCAGAAATAGGGGCACTTTTAAAATTTTCATTTTTGACCAAAATCGATGGATCCAGGGCTTAGGGAATTTCTCATATGCCCCAAAACCGTTGAAGCTCCTGTTCAAAAATCATGCTCCGAAATCAACTTTTTTCATCTCAGGGATTCATTTTGGGATGGTAACTAAAGTTTAAAGCAGAAATAGGGGCACTTTTAAAATGTTCATTTTTGACCAAAATCGATGGGTCCGGGGCTTAGGGAATTTCTCATATGCCACAAAACCGTTGAAGCTCCTGTTCAAAAATCATCCTCCAAAATCAACTTTTTTCATCTCAGGGATTCATTTTGGGATGGTAACTAAAGTTTAAAGCAGAAATAGGGGCACTTTTAAAATTTTCATTTTTGACCAAAATCGATGGGTCCGGGGCTTAGGGAATTTCTCATATGCCACAAAACAGTTGAAGCTCCTGTTCAAAAATCATGCTCTGAAATCAACTTTTTTCATCTCAGGGATTCATTTTAGGATGGTAACTAAAGTTTAAAGCAGAAATAGGGGCACTTTTAAAATTTTCATTTTTGACCAAAATCGATGGATCCAGGGCTTAGGGAATTTCTCATATGCCCCAAAACCGTTGAAGCTCCTGTTCAAAAATCATGCTCCGAAATCAACTTTTTTCATCTCAGGGATTCATTTTGGGATGGTAACTAAAGTTTAAAGCAGAAATAGGGGCACTTTTAAAATTTTCATTTTTGACCAAAATCGATGGATCCAGGGCTTAGGGAATTTCTCATATGCCCCAAAACCGTTGAAGCTCCTGTTCAAAAATCATGCTCCGAAATCAACTTTTTTCATCTCAGGGATTCATTTTGGGATGGTAACTAAAGTTTAAAGCAGAAATATGGGCACTTTTAAAATTTTCATTTTTGACCAAAATCGATGGGTCCGGGGCTTATGGAATTTCTCATATGCCCCAAAACCGTTGAAGCTCCTGTTAAAAAATCATGCTCCGAAATCAACTTTTTTCATCTCAGGGATTCATTTTGGGATGGTAACTAAAGTTTAAAGCAGAAATAGGGGCACTTTTAAAATGTTCATTTTTGACCAAAATCGATGGGTCCGGGGCTTAGGGAATTTCTCATATGCCACAAAACCGTTGAAGCTCCTGTTCAAAAATCATGCTCCAAAATCTACTTTTTTCATCTCAGGGATTCATTTTGGGATGGTAACTAAAGTTTAAAGCAGAAATAGGGGCACTTTTAAAATTTTCATTTTTGACCAAAATCGATGGGTCCGGGGCTTAGGGAATTTCTCATATGCCACAAAACAGTTGAAGCTCCTGTTCAAAAATCATGCTCCGAAATCAACTTTTTTCATCTCAGGGATTCATTTTGGGATGGTAACTAAAGTTTAAAGCAGAAATAGGGGCACTTTTAAAATGTTCATTTTTGACCAAAATCGATGGGTCCGGGGCTTAGGGAATTTCTCATATGCCCCAAATCCGTTGAAGCTCCTGTTCAAAAATCATGCTCCGAAATCAACTTTTTTCATCTCAGGGATTCATTTTCGGATGGTAACTAAAGTTTAAAGCAGAAATAGGGGCACTTTTAAAATTTTCATTTTTGACCAAAATCGATGGGTCCGGGGCTTAGGGAATTTCTCATATGCCACAAAACAGTTGAAGCTCCTGTTCAAAAATCATGCTCTGAAATCAACTTTTTTCATCTCAGGGATTCATTTTAGGATGGTAACTAAAGTTTAAAGCAGAAATAGGGGCACTTTTAAAATTTTCATTTTTGACCAAAATCGATGGATCCAGGGCTTAGGGAATTTCTCATATGCCCCAAATCCGTTGAAGCTCCTGTTCAAAAATCATGCTCCGAAATCAACATTTTTCATCTCAGGGATTCATTTTGGGATGGTAACTAAAGTTTAAAGCAGAAATATGGGCACTTTTAAAATTTTCATTTTTGACCAAAATCGATGGGTCCGGGGCTTATGGAATTTCTCATATGCCCCAAAACCGTTGAAGCTCCTGTTAAAAAATCATGCTCCGAAATCAACTTTTTTCATCTCAGGGATTCATTTTGGGATGGTAACTAAAGTTTAAAGCAGAAATAGGGGCACTTTTAAAATTTTCATTTTTGACCAAAATCGATGGGTCCGGGGCTTAGGAAATTTCTCATATGCCCCAAAACCGTTGAAGCTCCTGTTCAAAAATCATGCTCCGAAATCAACTTTTTTCATCTCAGGGATTCATTTTGGGATGGTAACTAAAGTTTAAAGCAGAAATATGGGCACTTTTAAAATTTTCATTTTTGACCAAAATCGATGGGTCCGGGGCTTATGGAATTTCTCATATGCCCCAAAACCGTTGAAGCTCCTGTTAAAAAATCATGCTCCGAAATCAACTTTTTTCATCTCAGGGATTCATTTTGGGATGGTAACTAAAGTTTAAAGCAGAAATAGGGGCACTTTTAAAATGTTCATTTTTGACCAAAATCAATGGGTCCGGGGCTTAGGGAATTTCTCATATGCCACAAAACCGTTGAAGCTCCTGTTCAAAAATCATGCTCCAAAATCAACTTTTTTCATCTCAGGGATTCATTTTGGGATGGTAACTAAAGTTTAAAGCAGAAATAGGGGCACTTTTAAAATTTTCATTTTTGACCAAAATCGATGGGTCCGGCGCTTAGGGAATTTCTCATATGCCACAAAACAGTTGAAGCTCCTGTTCAAAAATCATGCTCCGAAATCAACTTTTTTCATCTCAGGGATTCATTTTGGGATGGTAACTAAAGTTTAAAGCAGAAATAGGGGCACTTTTAAAATGTTCATTTTTGACCAAAATCGATGGGTCCGGGGCTTAGGGAATTTCTCATATGCCACAAAACCGTTGAAGCTCCTGTTCAAAAATCATGCTCCGAAATCAACTTTTTTTTCATCTCAGGGATTCATTTTGGGATGGTAACTAAAGTTTAAAGCAGAAATAGGGGCACTTTTAAAATTTTAATTTTTGACCAAAATCGATGGGTCCGGGGCTTAGGGAATTTCTCATATGCCACAAAACAGTTGAAGCTCCTGTTCAAAAATCATGCTCTGAAATCAACTTTTTTCATCTTAGGGATTCATTTTGGGATGGTAACTAAAGTTTAAAGCAGAAATAGGGGCACTTTTAAAATTTTCATTTTTGACCAAAATCGATGGGTCCGGGGCTTAGGGAATTTCTCATATGGCACAAAACCGTTGAAGCTCCTGTTCAAAAATCATGCTCCGAAATCAACTTTTTTCATCTCAGGGATTCATTTTGGGATGGTAACTAAAGTTTAAAGCAGAAATAGGGGCACTTTAAAAATTTTCATTTTTGACCAAAATCGATGGGTCCGGGGCTTAGGGAATTTCTCTTATGCCCCAAACCCGTTGAAGCTCCTGTTCAAAAATCATGCTCCGAAATCAACTTTTTTCATCTCAGGGATTCATTTTGGGATGGTAACTAAAGTTTAAAGCAGAAATAGCGGCACTTTTAAAATTTTCATTTTTGGCCAAAATCGATGGGTCCGGGGCTTATGGAATTTCTCATATGCCCCAAAACCGTTGAAGCTCCTGTTAAAAAATCATGCTCCGAAATCAACTTTTTTCATCTCAGGGATTCATTTTGGGATGGTAACTAAAGTTTAAAGCAGAAATAGGGGCACTTTTAAAATGTTCATTTTTGACCAAAATCGATGGGTCCGGGGCTTAGGGAATTTCTCATATGCCACAAAACCGTTGAAGCTCCTGTTCAAAAATCATGCTCCGAAATCAACTTTTTTCATCTCAGGGATTCATTTTGGGATGGTAACTAAAGTTTAAAGCAGAAATAGGGGCACTTTTAAAATTTTCATTTTTGACCAAAATCGATGGGTCCGGGGCTTAGGGAATTTCTCATATGCCACAAAACAGTTGAAGCTCCTGTTCAAAAATCATGCTCTGAAATCAACTTTTTTCATCTTAGGGATTCATTTTGGGATGGTAACTAAAGTTTAAAGCAGAAATAGGGGCACTTTTAAAATTTTCATTTTTGACCAAAATCGATGGGTCCGGGGCTTAGGGAATTTCTCATATGCCACAAAACCGTTGAAGCTCCTGTTCAAAAATCATGCTCCGAAATCAACTTTTTTCATCTCAGGGATTCATTTTGGGATGGTAACTAAAGTTTAAAGCAGAAATAGGGGCACTTTAAAAATTTTCATTTTTGACCAAAATCGATGGGTCCGGGGCTTATGGAATTTCTCATATGCCCCAAAACCGTTGAAGCTCCTGTTAAAAAATCATGCTCCGAAATCAACTTTTTTCATCTCAGGGATTCATTTTGGGATGGTAACTAAAGTTTAAAGCAGAAATAGGGGCACTTTTAAAATGTTCATTTTTGACCAAAATCGATGGGTCCGGGGCTTAGGGAATTTCTCATATGCCACAAAACCGTTGAAGCTCCTGTTCAAAAATCATGCTCCGAAATCAACTTTTTTCATCTCAGGGATTCATTTTGGGATGGTAACTAAAGTTTAAAGCAGAAATAGGGGCACTTTTAAAATTTTCATTTTTGACCAAAATCGATGGGTCCGGGGCTTAGGGAATTTCTCATATGCCACAAAACAGTTGAAGCTCCTGTTCAAAAATCATGCTCTGAAATCAACTTTTTTCATCTTAGGGATTCATTTTGGGATGGTAACTAAAGTTTAAAGCAGAAATAGGGGCACTTTTAAAATTTTCATTTTTGACCAAAATCGATGGGTCCGGGGCTTAGGGAATTTCTCATATGCCACAAAACCGTTGAAGCTCCTGTTCAAAAATCATGCTCCGAAATCAACTTTTTTCATCTCAGGGATTCATTTTGGGATGGTAACTAAAGTTTAAAGCAGAAATAGGGGCACTTTAAAAATTTTCATTTTTGACCAAAATCGATGGGTCCGGGGCTTAGGGAATTTCTCATATGCCCCAAACCCGTTGAAGCTCCTGTTCAAAAATCATGCTCCGAAATCAACTTTTTTCATCTCAGGGATTCATTTTGGTATGGTAACTAAAGTTTAAAGCAGAAATAGGGGCACTTTTAAAATTTAAATTTTTGACCAAAATCGATGGGTCCGGGGCTTAGGGAATTTCTCATATGCCACAAAACCGTTGTAGCTCCTGTTCAAAAATCATGCTCCGAAATCAACTTTTTTCATCTCAGGGATTCATTTTGGGATGGTAACTAAAGTTTAAAGCAGAAATAGGGGCACCTTTAAAATTTTCATTTTTGACCAAAATCGATGGGTCCGGTGCTTAGGGAATTTCTCACATGCCACAAAACCGTTGAAGCTCCTGTTCAAAAATCATGCTCTGAAATCAACTTTTTTCATCTCAGGGATTCATTTTGGGATGGTAACTAAAGTTTAAAGCAGAAATAGGGGCACTTTTAAAATTTTCATTTTTGACCAAAATCGATGGGTCCGGGGCTTATGGAATTTCTCATATGCCCCAAAACCGTTGAAGCTCCTGTTAAAAAATCATGCTCCGAAATCAACTTTTTTCATCTCAGGGATTCATTTTGGGATGGTAACTAAAGTTTAAAGCAGAAATAGGGGCACTTTTAACATTTTCATTTTTGACCAAAATCGATGGGTCTGGGGCTTAGGGAATTTCTCATATGCCCCAAATCCGTTGAAGCTCCTGTTCAAAAATCATGCTCCGAAATCAACTTTTTTCATCTCAGGGATTCATTTTGGGATGGTAACTAAAGTTTAAAGCAGAAATAGGGGCACTTTTAACATTTTCATTTTTGACCAAAATCGATGGGTCCGGGGCTTAGGGAATTTCTCATATGCCACAAAACCGTTGAAGCTCCTGTTCAAAAATCATGCTCCGAAATCAACTTTTTTCATCTCAGGAATTCATTTTGGGATGGTAACTAAAGTTTAAAGCAGAAATAGGGGCACTTTTAAAATTTTCATTTTTGACCAAAATCGATGGGTCCGGGGCTTAGGGAATTTCTCATATGCCACAAAACCGTTGAAGCTCCTGTTCAAAAATCATGCTCCAAAATCAACTTTTTTCATCTCAGGGATTCATTTTGGGATGGTAACTAAAGTTTAAAGCAGAAATATTGGCACTTTTAAAATTTTCATTTTTGACCAAAATCGATGGGTCCGGGGCTTATGGAATTTCTCATATGCCCTAAAACCGTTGAAGCTCCTGCTAAAAAATCATGCTCCGAAATCAACTTTTTTCATCTCAGGGATTCATTTTGGGATGGTAACTAAAGTTTAAAGCAGAAATAGGGGCACTTTTAAAATGTTCATTTTTGACCAAAATCGATGGGTCCGGGGCTTAGGGAATTTCTCATATGCCACAAAACCGTTGAAGCTCCTGTTCAAAAATCATGCTCCGAAATCAACTTTTTTTCATCTCAGGGATTCATTTTGGGATGGTAACTAAAGTTTAAAGCAGAAATAGGGGCACTTTTAAAATGTTAATTTTTGACCAAAATCGATGGGTCCGGGGCTTAGGGAATTTCTCATATGCCACAAAACCGTTGAAGCTCCTGTTCAAAAATCATGCTCCGAAATCAACTTTTTTTCATCTCAGGGATTCATTTTGGGATGGTAACTAAAGTTTAAAGCAGAAATAAGGGCACTTTTAAAATTTTAATTTTTGACCAAAATCGATGGGTCCGGGGCTTAGGGAATTTCTCATATGCCACAAAACAGTTGAAGCTCCTGTTCAAAAATCATGCTCTGAAATCAACTTTTTTCATCTTAGGGATTCATTTTGGGATGGTAACTAAAGTTTAAAGCAGAAATAGGGGCACTTTTAAAATTTTCATTTTTGACCAAAATCGATGGGTCCGGGGCTTAGGGAATTTCTCATATGCCACAAAACCGTTGAAGCTCCTGTTCAAAAATCATGCTCCGAAATCAACTTTTTTCATCTCAGGGATTCATTTTGGTATGGTAACTAAAGTTTAAAGCAGAAATAGGGGCACTTTTAAAATTTTCATTTTTGACCAAAATCGATGGGTCCGGGGCTTAGGGAATTTCTCATATGCCACAAAACCGTTGAAGCTCCTGTTCAAAAATCATGCTCCGAAATCAACTTTTTTCATCTCAGGGATTCATTTTGGGATGGTAACTAAAGTTTAAAGCAGAAATAGGGGCACTTTTAAAATTTTCATTTTTGACCAAAATCGATGGGTCCGGGGCTTAGGGAATTTCTCATATGCCCCAAATCCGTTGAAGCTCCTGTTCAAAAATCATGCTCTGAAATCAACTTTTTTCATCTCAGGGATTCATTTTAGGATGGTAACTAAAGTTTAAAGCAGAAATAGGGGCACTTTTAAAATTTTCATTTTTGACCAAAATCGATGGATCCAGGGCTTAGGGAATTTCTCATATGCCCCAAAACCGTTGAAGCTCCTGTTCAAAAATCATGCTCCGAAATCAACTTTTTTCATCTCAGGGATTCATTTTGGGATGGTAACTAAAGTTTAAAGCAGAAATATGGGCACTTTTAAAATTTTCATTTTTGACCAAAATCGATGGGTCCGGGGCTTATGGAATTTCTCATATGCCCCAAAACCGTTGAAGCTCCTGTTAAAAAATCATGCTCCGAAATCAACTTTTTTCATCTCAGGGATTCATTTTGGGATGGTAACTAAAGTTTAAAGCAGAAATAGGGGCACTTTTAAAATGTTCATTTTTGACCAAAATCGATGGGTCCGGGGCTTAGGGAATTTCTCATATGCCACAAAACAGTTGAAGCTCCTGTTCAAAAATCATGCTCTGAAATCAACTTTTTTCATCTCAGGGATTCATTTTAGGATGGTAACTAAAGTTTAAAGCAGAAATAGGGGCACTTTTAAAATTTTCATTTTTGACCAAAATCGATGGATCCAGGGCTTAGGGAATTTCTCATATGCCCCAAAACCGTTGAAGCTCCTGTTCAAAAATCATGCTCCGAAATCAACTTTTTTCATCTCAGGGATTCATTTTGGGATGGTAACTAAAGTTTAAAGCAGAAATAGGGGCACTTTTAAAATTTTCATTTTTGACCAAAATCGATGGATCCAGGGCTTAGGGAATTTCTCATATGCCCCAAAACCGTTGAAGCTCCTGTTCAAAAATCATGCTCCGAAATCAACTTTTTTCATCTCAGGGATTCATTTTGGGATGGTAACTAAAGTTTAAAGCAGAAATATGGGCACTTTTAAAATTTTCATTTTTGACCAAAATCGATGGGTCCGGGGCTTATGGAATTTCTCATATGCCCCAAAACCGTTGAAGCTCCTGTTAAAAAATCATGCTCCGAAATCAACTTTTTTCATCTCAGGGATTCATTTTGGGATGGTAACTAAAGTTTAAAGCAGAAATAGGGGCACTTTTAAAATGTTCATTTTTGACCAAAATCGATGGGTCCGGGGCTTAGGGAATTTCTCATATGCCACAAAACCGTTGAAGCTCCTGTTCAAAAATCATGCTCCAAAATCTACTTTTTTCATCTCAGGGATTCATTTTGGGATGGTAACTAAAGTTTAAAGCAGAAATAGGGGCACTTTTAAAATTTTCATTTTTGACCAAAATCGATGGGTCCGGGGCTTAGGGAATTTCTCATATGCCACAAAACAGTTGAAGCTCCTGTTCAAAAATCATGCTCCGAAATCAACTTTTTTCATCTCAGGGATTCATTTTGGGATGGTAACTAAAGTTTAAAGCAGAAATAGGGGCACTTTTAAAATGTTCATTTTTGACCAAAATCGATGGGTCCGGGGCTTAGGGAATTTCTCATATGCCACAAAACCGTTGAAGCTCCTGTTCAAAAATCATGCTCCGAAATCAACTTTTTTCATCTCAGGGATTCATTTTGGGATGGTAACTAAAGTTTAAAGCAGAAATAGGGGCACTTTTAAAATTTTCATTTTTGACCAAAATCGATGGGTCCGGGGCTTAGGGAATTTCTCATATGCCCCAAATCCGTTGAAGCTCCTGTTCAAAAATCATGCTCCGAAATCAACTTTTTTCATCTCAGGGATTCATTTTCGGATGGTAACTAAAGTTTAAAGCAGAAATAGGGGCACTTTTAAAATTTTCATTTTTGACCAAAATCGATGGGTCCGGGGCTTAGGGAATTTCTCATATGCCACAAAACAGTTGAAGCTCCTGTTCAAAAATCATGCTCTGAAATCAACTTTTTTCATCTCAGGGATTCATTTTAGGATGGTAACTAAAGTTTAAAGCAGAAATAGGGGCACTTTTAAAATTTTCATTTTTGACCAAAATCGATGGATCCAGGGCTTAGGGAATTTCTCATATGCCCCAAATCCGTTGAAGCTCCTGTTCAAAAATCATGCTCCGAAATTAACATTTTTCATCTCAGGGATTAATTTTGGGATGGTAACTAAAGTTTAAAGCAGAAATATGGGCACTTTTAAAATTTTCATTTTTGACCAAAATCGATGGGTCCGGGGCTTATGGAATTTCTCATATGCCCCAAAACCGTTGAAGCTCCTGTTAAAAAATCATGCTCCGAAATCAACTTTTTTCATCTCACGGATTCATTTTGGGATGGTAACTAAAGTTTAAAGCAGAAATAGGGGCACTTTTAAAATGTTCATTTTTGACCAAAATCGATGGGTCCGGGGCTTAGGGAATTTCTCATATGCCACAAAACCGTTGAAGCTCCTGTTCAAAAATCATGCTCCAAAATCAACTTTTTTCATCTCAGGGATTCATTTTGGGATGGTAACTAAAGTTTAAAGCAGAAATAGGGGCACTTTTAAAATTTTCATTTTTGACCAAAATCAATGGGTCCGGGGCTTAGGGAATTTCTCATATGCCACAAAACCGTTGAAGCTCCTGTTCAAAAATCATGCTCCAAAATCAACTTTTTTCATCTCAGGGATTCATTTTGGGATGGTAACTAAAGTTTAAAGCAGAAATAGGGGCACTTTTAAAATTTTCATTTTTGACCAAAATCGATGGGTCCGGCGCTTAGGGAATTTCTCATATGCCACAAAACAGTTGAAGCTCCTGTTCAAAAATCATGCTCCGAAATCAACTTTTTTCATCTCAGGGATTCATTTTGGGATGGTAACTAAAGTTTAAAGCAGAAATAGGGGCACTTTTAAAATGTTCATTTTTGACCAAAATCGATGGGTCCGGGGCTTAGGGAATTTCTCATATGCCACAAAACCGTTGAAGCTCCTGTTCAAAAATCATGCTCCGAAATCAACTTTTTTTTCATCTCAGGGATTCATTTTGGGATGGTAACTAAAGTTTAAAGCAGAAATAGGGGCACTTTTAAAATTTTAATTTTTGACCAAAATCGATGGGTCCGGGGCTTAGGGAATTTCTCATATGCCACAAAACAGTTGAAGCTCCTGTTCAAAAATCATGCTCTGAAATCAACTTTTTTCATCTTAGGGATTCATTTTGGGAAGGTAACTAAAGTTTAAAGCAGAAATAGGGGCACTTTTAAAATTTTCATTTTTGACCAAAATCGATGGGTCCGGGGCTTAGGGAATTTCTCATATGGCACAAAACCGTTGAAGCTCCTGTTCAAAAATCATGCTCCGAAATCAACTTTTTTCATCTCAGGGATTCATTTTGGGATGGTAACTAAAGTTTAAAGCAGAAATAGGGGCACTTTTAAAATGTTCATTTTTGACCAAAATCGATGGGTCCGGGGCTTAGGGAATTTCTCATATGCCACAAAACCGTTGAAGCTCCTGTTCAAAAATCATGCTCCAAAATCTACTTTTTTCATCTCAGGGATTCATTTTGGGATGGTAACTAAAGTTTAAAGCAGAAATAGGGGCACTTTTAAAATTTTCATTTTTGACCAAAATCGATGGGTCCGGGGCTTAGGGAATTTCTCATATGCCACAAAACAGTTGAAGCTCCTGTTCAAAAATCATGCTCCGAAATCAACTTTTTTCATCTCAGGGATTCATTTTGGGATGGTAACTAAAGTTTAAAGCAGAAATAGGGGCACTTTTAAAATGTTCATTTTTGACCAAAATCGATGGGTCCGGGGCTTAGGGAATTTCTCATATGCCACAAAACCGTTGAAGCTCCTGTTCAAAAATCATGCTCCGAAATCAACTTTTTTCATCTCAGGGATTCATTTTGGGATGGTAACTAAAGTTTAAAGCAGAAATAGGGGCACTTTTAAAATTTTCATTTTTGACCAAAATCGATGGGTCCGGGGCTTAGGGAATTTCTCATATGCCCCAAATCCGTTGAAGCTCCTGTTCAAAAATCATGCTCCGAAATCAACTTTTTTCATCTCAGGGATTCATTTTCGGATGGTAACTAAAGTTTAAAGCAGAAATAGGGGCACTTTTAAAATTTTCATTTTTGACCAAAATCGATGGGTCCGGGGCTTAGGGAATTTCTCATATGCCACAAAACAGTTGAAGCTCCTGTTCAAAAATCATGCTCTGAAATCAACTTTTTTCATCTCAGGGATTCATTTTAGGATGGTAACTAAAGTTTAAAGCAGAAATAGGGGCACTTTTAAAATTTTCATTTTTGACCAAAATCGATGGATCCAGGGCTTAGGGAATTTCTCATATGCCCCAAATCCGTTGAAGCTCCTGTTCAAAAATCATGCTCCGAAATCAACATTTTTCATCTCAGGGATTAATTTTGGGATGGTAACTAAAGTTTAAAGCAGAAATATGGGCACTTTTAAAATTTTCATTTTTGACCAAAATCGATGGGTCCGGGGCTTATGGAATTTCTCATATGCCCCAAAACCGTTGAAGCTCCTGTTAAAAAATCATGCTCCGAAATCAACTTTTTTCATCTCACGGATTCATTTTGGGATGGTAACTAAAGTTTAAAGCAGAAATAGGGGCACTTTTAAAATGTTCATTTTTGACCAAAATCGATGGGTCCGGGGCTTAGGGAATTTCTCATATGCCACAAAACCGTTGAAGCTCCTGTTCAAAAATCATGCTCCAAAATCAACTTTTTTCATCTCAGGGATTCATTTTGGGATGGTAACTAAAGTTTAAAGCAGAAATAGGGGCACTTTTAAAATTTTCATTTTTGACCAAAATCGATGGGTCCGGGGCTTAGGAAATTTCTCATATGCCCCAAAACCGTTGAAGCTCCTGTTCAAAAATCATGCTCCGAAATCAACTTTTTTCATCTCAGGGATTCATTTTGGGATGGTAACTAAAGTTTAAAGCAGAAATATGGGCACTTTTAAAATTTTCATTTTTGACCAAAATCGATGGGTCCGGGGCTTATGGAATTTCTCATATGCCCCAAAACCGTTGAAGCTCCTGTTAAAAAATCATGCTCCGAAATCAACTTTTTTCATCTCAGGGATTCATTTTGGGATGGTAACTAAAGTTTAAAGCAGAAATAGGGGCACTTTTAAAATGTTCATTTTTGACCAAAATCAATGGGTCCGGGGCTTAGGGAATTTCTCATATGCCACAAAACCGTTGAAGCTCCTGTTCAAAAATCATGCTCCAAAATCAACTTTTTTCATCTCAGGGATTCATTTTGGGATGGTAACTAAAGTTTAAAGCAGAAATAGGGGCACTTTTAAAATTTTCATTTTTGACCAAAATCGATGGGTCCGGCGCTTAGGGAATTTCTCATATGCCACAAAACAGTTGAAGCTCCTGTTCAAAAATCATGCTCCGAAATCAACTTTTTTCATCTCAGGGATTCATTTTGGGATGGTAACTAAAGTTTAAAGCAGAAATAGGGGCACTTTTAAAATGTTCATTTTTGACCAAAATCGATGGGTCCGGGGCTTAGGGAATTTCTCATATGCCACAAAACCGTTGAAGCTCCTGTTCAAAAATCATGCTCCGAAATCAACTTTTTTTTCATCTCAGGGATTCATTTTGGGATGGTAACTAAAGTTTAAAGCAGAAATAGGGGCACTTTTAAAATTTTAATTTTTGACCAAAATCGATGGGTCCGGGGCTTAGGGAATTTCTCATATGCCACAAAACAGTTGAAGCTCCTGTTCAAAAATCATGCTCTGAAATCAACTTTTTTCATCTTAGGGATTCATTTTGGGAAGGTAACTAAAGTTTAAAGCAGAAATAGGGGCACTTTTAAAATTTTCATTTTTGACCAAAATCGATGGGTCCGGGGCTTAGGGAATTTCTCATATGGCACAAAACCGTTGAAGCTCCTGTTCAAAAATCATGCTCCGAAATCAACTTTTTTCATCTCAGGGATTCATTTTGGGATGGTAACTAAAGTTTAAAGCAGAAATAGGGGCACTTTAAAAATTTTCATTTTTGACCAAAATCGATGGGTCCGGGGCTTAGGGAATTTCTCTTATGCCCCAAACCCGTTGAAGCTCCTGTTCAAAAATCATGCTCCGAAATCAACTTTTTTCATCTCAGGGATTCATTTTGGGATGGTAACTAAAGTTTAAAGCAGAAATAGCGGCACTTTTAAAATTTTCATTTTTGGCCAAAATCGATGGGTCCGGGGCTTATGGAATTTCTCATATGCCCCAAAACCGTTGAAGCTCCTGTTAAAAAATCATGCTCCGAAATCAACTTTTTTCATCTCAGGGATTCATTTTGGGATGGTAACTAAAGTTTAAAGCAGAAATAGGGGCACTTTTAAAATGTTCATTTTTGACCAAAATCGATGGGTCCGGGGCTTAGGGAATTTCTCATATGCCACAAAACCGTTGAAGCTCCTGTTCAAAAATCATGCTCCGAAATCAACTTTTTTCATCTCAGGGATTCATTTTGGGATGGTAACTAAAGTTTAAAGCAGAAATAGGGGCACTTTTAAAATTTTCATTTTTGACCAAAATCGATGGGTCCGGGGCTTAGGGAATTTCTCATATGCCACAAAACAGTTGAAGCTCCTGTTCAAAAATCATGCTCTGAAATCAACTTTTTTCATCTTAGGGATTCATTTTGGGATGGTAACTAAAGTTTAAAGCAGAAATAGGGGCACTTTTAAAATTTTCATTTTTGACCAAAATCGATGGGTCCGGGGCTTAGGGAATTTCTCATATGCCACAAAACCGTTGAAGCTCCTGTTCAAAAATCATGCTCCGAAATCAACTTTTTTCATCTCAGGGATTCATTTTGGGATGGTAACTAAAGTTTAAAGCAGAAATAGGGGCACTTTAAAAATTTTCATTTTTGACCAAAATCGATGGGTCCGGGGCTTAGGGAATTTCTCATATGCCCCAAACCCGTTGAAGCTCCTGTTCAAAAATCATGCTCCGAAATCAACTTTTTTCATCTCAGGGATTCATTTTGGTATGGTAACTAAAGTTTAAAGCAGAAATAGGGGCACTTTTAAAATTTAAATTTTTGACCAAAATCGATGGGTCCGGGGCTTAGGGAATTTCTCATATGCCACAAAACCGTTGAAGCTCCTGTTCAAAAATCATGCTCCGAAATCAACTTTTTTCATCTCAGGGATTCATTTTGGGATGGTAACTAAAGTTTAAAGCAGAAATAGGGGCACCTTTAAAATTTTCATTTTTGACCAAAATCGATGGGTCCGGTGCTTAGGGAATTTCTCACATGCCACAAAACCGTTGAAGCTCCTGTTCAAAAATCATGCTCTGAAATCAACTTTTTTCATCTCAGGGATTCATTTTGGGATGGTAACTAAAGTTTAAAGCAGAAATAGGGGCACTTTTAAAATTTTCATTTTTGACCAAAATCGATGGGTCCGGGGCTTATGGAATTTCTCATATGCCCCAAAACCGTTGAAGCTCCTGTTAAAAAATCATGCTCCGAAATCAACTTTTTTCATCTCAGGGATTCATTTTGGGATGGTAACTAAAGTTTAAAGCAGAAATAGGGGCACTTTTAACATTTTCATTTTTGACCAAAATCGATGGGTCTGGGGCTTAGGGAATTTCTCATATGCCCCAAATCCGTTGAAGCTCCTGTTCAAAAATCATGCTCCGAAATCAACTTTTTTTATCTCAGGGATTCATTTTGGGATGGTAACTAAAGTTTAAAGCAGAAATAGGGGCACTTTTAACATTTTCATTTTTGACCAAAATCGATGGGTCCGGGGCTTAGGGAATTTCTCATATGCCACAAAACCGTTGAAGCTCCTGTTCAAAAATCATGCTCCGAAATCAACTTTTTTCATCTCAGGGATTCATTTTGGGATGGTAACTAAAGTTTAAAGCAGAAATAGGGGCACTTTTAAAATTTTCATTTTTGACCAAAATCGATGGGTCCGGGGCTTAGGGAATTTCTCATATGCCACAAAACCGTTAAAGCTCCTGTTCAAAAATCATGCTCCGAAATCAACTTTTTTCATCTCAGGGATTCATTTTGGGATGGTAACTAAAGTTTAAAGCAGAAATAGGGGCACTTTTAAAATTTTCATTTTTGACCAAAATCGATGGGTCCGGGGCTTAGGGAATTTCTCATATGCCACAAAACCGTTGAAGCTCCTGTTCAAAAATCATGCTCCGAAATCAACTTTTTTCATCTCAGGGATTCATTTTGGTATGGTAACTAAAGTTTAAAGCAGAAATAGGGGCACTTTTAAAATTTTCATTTTTGACCAAAATCGATGGGTCCGGGGCTTAGGGAATCTCTCATATGCCACAAAACCGTTGAAGCTCCTGTTCAAAAATCATGCTCCGAAATCAACTTTTTTCATCTCAGGGATTCATTTTGGGATGGTAACTAAAGTTTAAAGCAGAAATATGGGCACTTTTAAAATTTTCATTTTTGACCAAAATCGATGGGTCCGGGGCTTAGGGAATTTCTCATATGCCCCAAAACCGTTGAAGCTCCTGTTCAAAAATCATGCTCCGAAATCAACTTTTTTCATCTCAGGGATTCATTTTGGGATGGTAACTAAAGTTTAAAGCAGAAATAGGGGCACTTTTAAAATTTTCATTTTTGACCAAAATCGATGGGTCCGGGGCTTAGGGAATTTCTCATATGCCACAAAACCGTTAAAGCTCCTGTTCAAAAATCATGCTCCGAAATCAACTTTTTTCATCTCAGGGATTCATTTTGGGATGGTAACTAAAGTTTAAAGCAGAAATAGGGGCACTTTTAAAATTTTCATTTTTGACCAAAATTGATGGGTCCGGGGCTTAGGGAATTTCTCATATGCCCCAAACCCGTTGAAGCTCCTGTTCAAAAATCATGCTCCGAAATCAACTTTTTTCATCTCAGGGATTCATTTTGGGATGGTAACTAAAGTTTAAAGCAGAAATAGGGGCACTTTTAAAATTTTCATTTTTGACCAAAATCGATGGGTCCGGGGCTTAGGGAATTTCTCATATGCCACAAAACCGTTGAAGCTCCTGTTCAAAAATCATGCTCCGAAATCAACTTTTTTCATCTCAGGGATTCATTTTGGTATGGTAACTAAAGTTTAAAGCAGAAATAGGGGCACTTTTAAAATTTTCATTTTTGACCAAAATCGATGGGTCCGGGGCTTAGGGAATTTCTCATATGCCACAAAACCGTTGAAGCTCCTGTTCAAAAATCATGCTCCGAAATCAACTTTTTTCATCTCAGGGATTCATTTTGGGATGGTAACTAAAGTTTAAAGCAGAAATAGGGGCACTTTTAAAATTTTCATTTTTGACCAAAATCGATGGGTCCGGGGCTTAGGGAATTTCTCATATGCCACAAAACAGTTGAAGCTCCTGTTCAAAAATCATGCTCCGAAATCAACTTTTTTCATCTCAGGGATTCATTTTGGGATGGTAACTAAAGTTTAAAGCAGAAATATGGGAACTTTTAAAATTTTCATTTTTGACCAAAATCGATGGGTCCGGGGCTTAGGGAATTTCTCATATGCCCCAAAACCGTTAAAACTCTTGTTCAAAAATCATGCTCCGAAATCAACTTTTTTCATCTCAGGGATTCATTTTTTGATGGTAACTAAAGTTTACAGCAGAAATAGGGGCACTTTTAAAATTTTCATTTTTGACCAAAATCGATGGGTCCGGGCTTATGGAATTTCTTATATGCCCCAAAACCGTTGAAGCTCCTGTTAAAAAATCATGCTCCGAAATCAACTTTTTTCATCTCAGGGATTCATTTTGGGATGGTAACTAAAGTTTAAAGCAGGTATAGGGGCACTTTTAAAATGTTCATTTTTGACCAAAATCGATGGGTCCGGGGCTTAGGGAATTTCTCATATGCCACAAAACCGTTGAAGCTCCTGTTCAAAAATCATGTCCAAAATCAACTTTTTTCATCTCAGGGATTCATTTTGGGATGGTAACTAAAGTTTAAAGCAGAAATAGGGGCACTTTTAAAATTTTCATTTTTGACCAAAATCGATGGGTCCGGGGCTTAGGGAATTTCTCATATGCCACAAAACAGTTGAAGCTCCTGTTCAAAAATCATGCTCCGAAATCAACTTTTTTCATCTCAGGGATTCATTTTGGGATGGTAACTAAAGTTTAAAGCAGAAATAGGGGCACTTTTAAAATGTTCATTTTTGACCAAAATCGATGGGTCCGGGGCTTAGGGAATTTCTCATATGCCACAAAACAGTTGAAGCTCCTGTTCAAAAATCATGCTCTGAAATCAACTTTTTTCATCTCAGGGATTCATTTTGGGATGGTAACTAAAGTTTAAAGCAGAAATAGGGGCACTTTTAAAATTTTCATTTTTGACCAAATTCGATGGGTCCGGGGCTTAGGGAATTTCTCATATGCCACAAAACCATTGAAGCTCCTGTTCAAAAATCATGCTCCGAAATCAACTTTTTTCATCTCAGGGATTCATTTTGGGATGGTAACTAAAGTTTAAAGCAGAAATAGGGGCACTTTAAAAATTTTCATTTTTGACCAAAATCGATGGGTCCGGGGCTTAGGGAATTTCTCATATGCCCCAAACCCGTTGAAGCTCCTGTTCAAAAATCATGCTCCGAAATCAACTTTTTTCATCTCAGGGATTCATTTTGGGATGGTAACTAAAGTTTAAAGCAGAAATAAGGGCAGTTTTAAAATTTTCATTTTTGACCAAAATCGATGGGTCCGGGGCTTATGGAATTTCTCATATGCCCCAAAACCGTTGAAGCTCCTGTTAAAAAATCATGCTCCGAAATCAACTTTTTTCATCTCAGGGATTCATTTTGGGATGGTAACTAAAGTTTAAAGCAGAAATAGGGGCACTTTTAAAATGTTCATTTTTGACCAAATTCGATGGGTCCGGGGCTTAGGGAATTTCTCATATGCCACAAAACCATTGAAGCTCCTGTTCAAAAATCATGCTCCGAAATCAACTTTTTTCATCTCAGGGATTCATTTTGGGATGGTAACTAAAGTTTAAAGCAGAAATAGGGGCACTTTAAAAATTTTCATTTTTGACCAAAATCGATGGGTCCGGGGCTTAGGGAATTTCTCATATGCCCCAAACCCGTTGAAGCTCCTGTTCAAAAATCATGCTCCGAAATCAACTTTTTTCATCTCAGGGATTCATTTTGGGATGGTAACTAAAGTTTAAAGCAGAAATAAGGGCACTTTTAAAATTTTCATTTTTGACCAAAATCGATAGGTCCGGGGCTTATGGAATTTCTCATATGCCCCAAAACCGTTGAAGCTCCTGTTAAAAAATCATGCTCCGAAATCAACTTTTTTCATCTCAGGGATTCATTTTGGGATGGTAACTAAAGTTTAAAGCAGGTATAGGGGCACTTTTAAAATGTTCATTTTTGACCAAAATCGATGGGTCCGGGGCTTAGGGAATTTCTCATATGCCACAAAACCGTTGAAGCTCCTGTTCAAAAATCATGTCCAAAATCAACTTTTTTCATCTCAGGGATTCATTTTGGGATGGTAACTAAAGTTTAAAGCAGAAATAGGGGCACTTTTAAAATTTTCATTTTTGACCAAAATCGATGGGTCCGGGGCTTAGGGAATTTCTCATATGCCACAAAACAGTTGAAGCTCCTGTTCAAAAATCATGCTCCGAAATCAACTTTTTTCATCTCAGGGATTCATTTTGGGATGGTAACTAAAGTTTAAAGCAGAAATAGGGGCACTTTTAAAATGTTCATTTTTGACCAAAATCGATGGGTCCGGGGCTTAGGGAATTTCTCATATGCCACAAAACCGTTGAAGCTCCTGTTCAAAAATCATGCTCCGAAATCAACTTTTTTCATCTCAGGGATTCATTTTGGGATGGTAACTAAAGTTTAAAGCAGAAATAGGGGCACTTTAAAAATTTTCATTTTTGACCAAAATCGATGGGTCCGGGGCTTAGGGAATTTCTCATATGCCCCAAATCCGTTGAAGCTCCTGTTCAAAAATCATGCTCCGAAATCAACTTTTTTCATCTCAGGGATTCATTTTCGGATGGTAACTAAAGTTTAAAGCAGAAATAGGGGCACTTTTAAAATTTTCATTTTTGACCAAAATCGATGGGTCCGGGGCTTAGGGAATTTCTCATATGCCACAAAACAGTTGAAGCTCCTGTTCAAAAATCATGCTCTGAAATCAACTTTTTTCATCTCAGGGATTCATTTTAGGATGGTAACTAAAGTTTAAAGCAGAAATAGGGGCACTTTTAAAATTTTCATTTTTGACCAAAATCGATGGATCCAGGGCTTAGGGAATTTCTCATATGCCCCAAAACCGTTGAAGCTCCTGTTCAAAAATCATGCTCCGAAATCAACTTTTTTCATCTCAGGGATTCATTTTGGGATGGTAACTAAAGTTTAAAGCAGAAATAGGGGCACTTTTAAAATTTTCATTTTTGACCAAAATTGATGGGTCCGGGGCTTAGGGAATTTCTCATATGCCCCAAACCCGTTGAAGCTCCTGTTCAAAAATCATGCTCCGAAATCAACTTTTTTCATCTCAGGGATTCATTTTGGGATGGTAACTAAAGTTTAAAGCAGAAATAGGGGCACTTTTAAAATGTTCATTTTTGACCAAAATCGATGGGTCCGGGGCTTAGGGAATTTCTCATATGCCACAAAACCGTTGAAGCTCCTGTTCAAAAATCATGCTCCGAAATCAACTTTTTTCATCTCAGGGATTCATTTTGGGATGGTAACTAAAGTTTAAAGCAGAAATAGGGGCACTTTTAAAATTTTCATTTTTGACCAAAATCGATGGGTCCGGGGCTTAGGGAATTTCTCATATGCCACAAAACAGTTGAAGCTCCTGTTCAAAAATCATGCTCTGAAATCAACTTTTTTCATCTTAGGGATTCATTTTGGGATGGTAACTAAAGTTTAAAGCAGAAATAGGAACACTTTTAAAATTTTCATTTTTGACCAAAATCGATGGGTCCGGGGCTTAGGGAATTTCTCATATGCCACAAAACCGTTGAAGCTCCTGTTCAAAAATCATGCTCCGAAATCAACTTTTTTCATCTCAGGGATTCATTTTGGGATGGTAACTAAAGTTTAAAGCAGAAATAGGGGCACTTTAAAAATTTTCATTTTTGACCAAAATCGATGGGTCCGGGGCTTAGGGAATTTCTCATATGCCCCAAACCCGTTGAAGCTCCTGTTCAAAAATCATGCTCCGAAATCAACTTTTTTCATCTCAGGGATTTATTTTGGGATGGTAACTAAAGTTTAAAGCAGAAATAGGGGCACTTTTAAAATTTAAATTTTTGACCAAAATCGATGGGTCCGGGGCTTAGGGAATTTCTCATATGCCACAAAACCGTTGAAGCTCCTGTTCAAAAATCATGCTCCGAAATCAACTTTTTTCATCTCAGGAATTCATTTTGGTATGGTAACTAAAGTTTAAAGCAGAAATAGGGGCACTTTTAAAATTTAAATTTTTGACCAAAATCGATGGGTCCGGGGCTTAGGGAATTTCTCATATGCCACAAAACCGTTGAAGCTCCTGTTCAAAAATCATGCTCCGAAATCAACTTTTTTCATCTCAGGGATTCATTTTGGGATGGTAACTAAAGTTTAAAGCAGAAATAGGGGCACCTTTAAAATTTTCATTTTTGACCAAAATCGATGGGTCCGGGGCTTAGGGAATTTCTCATATGCCCCAAATCCGTTGAAGCTCCTGTTCAAAAATCATGCTCCGAAATCAACTTTTTTCATCTCAGGGATTCATTTTGGGATGGTAACTAAAGTTTAAAGCAGAAATAGGGGCACTTTTAACATTTTCATTTTTGACCAAAATCGATGGGTCCGGGGCTTAGGGAATTTCTCATATGCCACAAAACCGTTGAAGCTCCTGTTCAAAAATCATGCTCCGAAATCAACTTTTTCATCTCAGGGATTCATTTTGGGATGGTAACTAAAGTTTAAAGCAGAAATAGGGGCACTTTTAAAATTTTCATTTTTGACCAAAATCGATGGGTCCGGGGCTTAGGGAATTTCTCATATGCCCCAAATCCGTTAAAGCTCCTGTTCAAAAATCATGCTCCGAAATCAACTTTTTTCATCTCAGGGATTCATTTTGGGATGGTAACTAAAGTTTAAAGCAGAAATAGGGGCACTTTTAAAATTTTCATTTTTGACCAAAATCGATGGGTCCGGGGCATAGGGAATTTCTCATATGCCACAAAACCGTTAAAGCTCCTGTTCAAAAATCATGCTCCGAAATCAACTTTTTTCATCTCAGGGATTCATTTTGGGATGGTAACTAAAGTTTAAAGCAGAAATAGGGGCACTTTTAAAATTTTAATTTTTGACCAAAATTGATGGGTCCGGGGCTTAGGGAATTTCTCATATGCCCCAAACCCGTTGAAGCTCCTGTTCAAAAATCATGCTCCGAAATCAACTTTTTTCATCTCAGGGATTCATTTTCGGATGGTAACTAAAGTTTAAAGCAGAAATAGGGGCACTTTTAAAATTTTCATTTTTGACCAAAATCGATGGGTCCGGGGCTTAGGGAATTTCTCATATGCCACAAAACCGTTGAAGCTCCTGTTCAAAAATCATGCTCCGAAATCAACTTTTTTCATCTCAGGGATTCATTTTGGGATGGTAACTAAAGTTTAAAGCAGAAATAGGGGCACTTTTAAAATTTTCATTTTTGACCAAAATCGATGGGTCCGGGGCTTAGGGAATTTCTCATATGCCCCAAAACCGTTGAAGCTCCTGTTCAAAAATCATGCTCCGAAATCAATTTTTTTCATCTCAGGGATTCATTTTTTGATGGTAACTAAAGTTTAAAGCAGAAATAGGGGCACTTTTAAAATTTTCATTTTTGACCAAAATCGATGGGTCCGGGCTTATGGAATTTCTTATATGCCCCAAAACCGTTGAAGCTCCTGTTAAAAAATCATGCTCCAAAATCAACTTTTTTCATCTCAGGGATTCATTTTGGGATGGTAACTAAAGTTTAAAGCAGAAATAGGGGCACTTTTAAAATTTTCATTTTTGACCAAAATCGATGGGTCCGGGGCTTAGGGAATTTCTCATATGCCCCAAATCCGTTGAAGCTCCTGTTCAAAAATCATGCCCCGAAATCAACTTTTTTCATCTCAGGGATTCATTTTGTGATGGTAACTAAAGTTTAAAGCAGAAATAGGGGCACTTTTAAAATTTTCATTTTTGACCAAAATCGATGGGTCCGGGGCTTAGGGAATTTCTCATATGCCACAAAACAGTTGAAGCTCCTGTTCAAAAATCATGCTCCGAAATCAACTTTTTTCATCTCAGGGATTCATTTTGGGATGGTAACTAAAGTTTAAAGCAGAAATAGGGGCACTTTAAAAATTTTCATTTTTGACCAAAATCGATGGGTCCGGGGCTTAGGGAATTTCTCATATGCCCCAAAACCGTTGAAGCTCCTGTTCAAAAATCATGCTCCGAAATCAACTTTTTTCATCTCAGGGATTCATTTTGGGATGGTAACTAAAGTTTAAAGCAGAAATAGGGGCACTTTTAAAATTTTCATTTTTGACCAAAATCGATGGGTCCGGGGCTTAGGGAATTTCTCATATGCCACAAAACCGTTAAAGCTCCTGTTCAAAAATCATGCTCCGAAATCAACTTTTTTCATCTCAGGGATTCATTTTGGGATGGTAACTAAAGTTTAAAGCAGAAATAGGGGCACTTTTAAAATTTTCATTTTTGACCAAAATTGATGGGTCCGGGGCTTAGGGAATTTCTCATATGCCCCAAACCCGTTGAAGCTCCTGTTCAAAAATCATGCTCCGAAATCAACTTTTTTCATCTCAGGGATTCATTTTGGGATGGTAACTAAAGTTTAAAGCAGAAATAGGGGCACTTTTAAAATTTTCATTTTTGACCAAAATCGATGGGTCCGGGGCTTAGGGAATTTCTCATATGCCACAAAACCGTTGAAGCTCCTGTTCAAAAATCATGCTCCGAAATCAACTTTTTTCATCTCAGGGATTCATTTTGGGATGGTAACTAAAGTTTAAAGCAGAAATAGGGGCACTTTTAAAATTTTCATTTTTGACCAAAATCGATGGGTCCGGGGCTTAGGGAATTTCTCATATGCCACAAAACCGTTGAAGCTCCTGTTCAAAAATCATGCTCCGAAATCAACTTTTTTCATCTCAGGGATTCATTTTGGGATGGTAACTAAAGTTTAAAGCAGAAATAGGGGCACTTTTAAAATTTTCATTTTTGACCAAAATCGATGGGTCCGGGGCTTAGGGAATTTCTCATATGCCACAAAACAGTTGAAGCTCCTGTTCAAAAATCATGCTCCGAAATCAACTTTTTTCATCTCAGGGATTCATTTTGGGATGGTAACTAAAGTTTAAAGCAGAAATATGGGAACTTTTAAAATTTTCATTTTTGACCAAAATCGATGGGTCCGGGTCTTAGGGAATTTCTCATATGCCCCAAAACCGTTGAAGCTCTTGTTCAAAAATCATGCTCCGAAATCAACTTTTTTCATCTCAGGGATTCATTTTTTGATGGTAACTAAAGTTTAAAGCAGAAATAGGGGCACTTTTAAAATTTTCATTTTTGACCAAAATCGATGGGTCCGGGCTTATGGAATTTCTTATATGCCCCAAAACCGTTGAAGCTCCTGTTAAAAAATCATGCTCCAAAATCAACTTTTTTCATCTCAGGGATTCATTTTGGGATGGTAACTAAAGTTTAAAGCAGAAATAGGGGCACTTTTAAAATTTTCATTTTTGACCAAAATCGATGGGTCCGGGGCTTAGGGAATTTCTCATATGCCCCAAATCCATTGAAGCTCCTGTTCAAAAATCATGCCCCGAAATCAACTTTTTTCATCTCAGGGATTCCTTTTGTGATGGTAACTAAAGTTTAAAGCAGAAATAGGGGCACTTTTAAAATTTTCATTTTTGACCAAAATCGATGGGTCCGGGGCTTAGGGAATTTCTCATATGCCACAAAACAGTTGAAGCTCCTGTTCAAAAATCATGCTCTGAAATCAACTTTTTTCATCTCAGGGATTCATTTTGGGATGGTAACTAAAGTTTAAAGCAGAAATAGGGGCACTTTTAAAATTTTCATTTTTGACCAAATTCGATGGGTCCGGGGCTTAGGGAATTTCTCATATGCCACAAAACCATTGAAGCTCCTGTTCAAAAATCATGCTCCGAAATCAACTTTTTTCATCTCAGGGATTCATTTTGGGATGGTAACTAAAGTTTAAAGCAGAAATAGGGGCACTTTAAAAATTTTCATTTTTGACCAAAATCGATGGGTTCGGGGCTTAGGGAATTTCTCATATGCCCCAAACCCGTTGAAGCTCCTGTTCAAAAATCATGCTCCGAAATCAACTTTTTTCATCTCAGGGATTCATTTTGGGATGGTAACTAAAGTTTAAAGCAGAAATAAGGGCACTTTTAAAATTTTCATTTTTGACCAAAATCGATGGGTCCGGGGCTTATGGAATTTCTCATATGCCCCAAAACCGTTGAAGCTCCTGTTAAAAAATCATGCTCCGAAATCAACTTTTTTCATCTCAGGGATTCATTTTGGGATGGTAACTAAAGTTTAAAGCAGAAATAGGGGCACTTTTAAAATGTTCATTTTTGACCAAATTCGATGGGTCCGGGGCTTAGGGAATTTCTCATATGCCACAAAACCATTGAAGCTCCTGTTCAAAAATCATGCTCCGAAATCAACTTTTTTCATCTCAGGGATTCATTTTGGGATGGTAACTAAAGTTTAAAGCAGAAATAGGGGCACTTTTAAAATGTTCATTTTTGACCAAAATCGATGGGTCCGGGGCTTAGGGAATTTCTCATATGCCCCAAAACCGTTGAAGCTCCTGTTCAAAAATCATGCTCCAAAATCAACTTTTTTCATCTCAGGGATTCATTTTGGGATGGTAACTAAAGTTTAAAGCAGAAATAGGGGCACTTTTAAAATTTTCATTTTTGACCAAAATCGATGGGTCCGGGGCTTAGGGAATTTCTCATATGCCCCAAAACCGTTGAAGCTCCTGTTCAAAAATCATGCTCCGAAATCAACTTTTTTCATCTCAGGGATTCATTTTGGGATGGTAACTAAAGTTTAAAGCAGAAATAGGGGCACTTTTAAAATGTTAATTTTTGACCAAAATCGATGGGTCCGGGGCTTAGGGAATTTCTCATATGCCACAAAACCGTTGAAGCTCCTGTTCAAAAATCATGCTCCAAAATCAACTTTTTTCATCTCAGGGATTCATTTTGGGATGGTAACTAAAGTTTAAAGCAGAAATAGGGGCACTTTTAAAATTTTCATTTTTGACCAAAATCGATGGGTCCGGGGCTTAGGGAATTTCTCATATGCCACAAAACAGTTGAAGCTCCTGTTCAAAAATCATGCTCCGAAATCAACTTTTTTCATCTCAGGGATTCATTTTGGGATGGTAACTAAAGTTTAAAGCAGAAATAGGGGCACTTTAAAAATTTTCATTTTTGACCAAAATCGATGGGTCCGGGGCTTAGGGAATTTCTCATATGCCCCAAAACCGTTGAAGCTCCTGTTCAAAAATCATGCTCCGAAATCAACTTTTTTCATCTCAGGGATTCATTTTGGGATGGTAACTAAAGTTTAAAGCAGAAATAGGGGCACTTTTAAAATTTTCATTTTTGACCAAAATCGATGGGTCCGGGGCTTAGGGAATTTCTCATATGCCACAAAACCGTTAAAGCTCCTGTTCAAAAATCATGCTCCGAAATCAACTTTTTTCATCTCAGGGATTCATTTTGGGATGGTAACTAAAGTTTAAAGCAGAAATAGGGGCACTTTTAAAATTTTCATTTTTGACCAAAATTGATGGGTCCGGGGCTTAGGGAATTTCTCATATGCCCCAAACCCGTTGAAGCTCCTGTTCAAAAATCATGCTCCGAAATCAACTTTTTTCATCTCAGGGATTCATTTTGGGATGGTAACTAAAGTTTAAAGCAGAAATAGGGGCACTTTTAAAATTTTCATTTTTGACCAAAATCGATGGGTCCGGGGCTTAGGGAATTTCTCATATGCCACAAAACCGTTGAAGCTCCTGTTCAAAAATCATGCTCCGAAATCAACTTTTTTCATCTCAGGGATTCATTTTGGTATGGTAACTAAAGTTTAAAGCAGAAATAGGGGCACTTTTAAAATTTTCATTTTTGACCAAAATCGATGGGTCCGGGGCTTAGGGAATTTCTCATATGCCACAAAACCGTTGAAGCTCCTGTTCAAAAATCATGCTCCGAAATCAACTTTTTTCATCTCAGGGATTCATTTTGGGATGGTAACTAAAGTTTAAAGCAGAAATAGGGGCACTTTTAAAATTTTCATTTTTGACCAAAATCGATGGGTCCGGGGCTTAGGGAATTTCTCATATGCCACAAAACAGTTGAAGCTCCTGTTCAAAAATCATGCTCCGAAATCAACTTTTTTCATCTCAGGGATTCATTTTGGGATGGTAACTAAAGTTTAAAGCAGAAATATGGGAACTTTTAAAATTTTCATTTTTGACCAAAATCGATGGGTCCGGGGCTTAGGGAATTTCTCATATGCCCCAAAACCGTTGAAGCTCTTGTTCAAAAATCATGCTCCGAAATCAACTTTTTTCATCTCAGGGATTCATTTTTTGATGGTAACTAAAGTTTAAAGCAGAAATAGGGGCACTTTTAAAATTTTCATTTTTGACCAAAATCGATGGGTCCGGGCTTATGGAATTTCTTATATGCCCCAAAACCGTTGAAGCTCCTGTTAAAAAATCATGCTCCAAAATCAACTTTTTTCATCTCAGGGATTCATTTTGGGATGGTAACTAAAGTTTAAAGCAGAAATAGGGGCACTTTTAAAATTTTCATTTTTGACCAAAATCGATGGGTCCGGGGCTTAGGGAATTTCTCATATGCCCCAAATCCATTGAAGCTCCTGTTCAAAAATCATGCCCCGAAATCAACTTTTTTCATCTCAGGGATTCCTTTTGTGATGGTAACTAAAGTTTAAAGCAGAAATAGGGGCACTTTTAAAATTTTCATTTTTGACCAAAATCGATGGGTCCGGGGCTTAGGGAATTTCTCATATGCCACAAAACAGTTGAAGCTCCTGTTCAAAAATCATGCTCTGAAATCAACTTTTTTCATCTCAGGGATTCATTTTGGGATGGTAACTAAAGTTTAAAGCAGAAATAGGGGCACTTTTAAAATTTTCATTTTTGACCAAATTCGATGGGTCCGGGGCTTAGGGAATTTCTCATATGCCACAAAACCATTGAAGCTCCTGTTCAAAAATCATGCTCCGAAATCAACTTTTTTCATCTCAGGGATTCATTTTGGGATGGTAACTAAAGTTTAAAGCAGAAATAGGGGCACTTTAAAAATTTTCATTTTTGACCAAAATCGATGGGTCCGGAGCTTAGGGAATTTCTCATATGCCCCAAACCCGTTGAAGCTCCTGTTCAAAAATCATGCTCCGAAATCAACTTTTTTCATCTCAGGGATTCATTTTGGGATGGTAACTAAAGTTTAAAGCAGAAATAAGGGCACTTTTAAAATTTTCATTTTTGACCAAAATCGATGGGTCCGGGGCTTATGGAATTTCTCATATGCCCCAAAACCGTTGAAGCTCCTGTTAAAAAATCATGCTTCGAAATCAACTTTTTTCATCTCAGGGATTCATTTTGGGATGGTAACTAAAGTTTAAAGCAGAAATAGGGGCACTTTTAAAATGTTCATTTTTGACCAAATTCGATGGGTCCGGGGCTTAGGGAATTTCTCATATGCCACAAAACCATTGAAGCTCCTGTTCAAAAATCATGCTCCGAAATCAACTTTTTTCATCTCAGGGATTCATTTTGGGATGGTAACTAAAGTTTAAAGCAGAAATAGGGGCACTTTTAAAATGTTCATTTTTGACCAAAATCGATGGGTCCGGGGCTTAGGGAATTTCTCATATGCCCCAAAACCGTTGAAGCTCCTGTTCAAAAATCATGCTCCAAAATCAACTTTTTTCATCTCAGGGATTCATTTTGGGATGGTAACTAAAGTTTAAAGCAGAAATAGGGGCACTTTTAAAATTTTCATTTTTGACCAAAATCGATGGGTCCGGGGCTTAGGGAATTTCTCATATGCCCCAAAACCGTTGAAGCTCCTGTTCAAAAATCATGCTCCGAAATCAACTTTTTTCATCTCAGGGATTCATTTTGGGATGGTAACTAAAGTTTAAAGCAGAAATAGGGGCACTTTTAAAATTTTCATTTTTGACCAAAATCGATGGGTCCGGGGCTTAGGGAATTTCTCATATGCCACAAAACAGTTGAAGCTCCTGTTCAAAAATCATGCTCCGAAATCAACTTTTTTCATCTCAGGGATTCATTTTGGGATGGTAACTAAAGTTTAAAGCAGAAATAGGGGCACTTTTAAAATGTTCATTTTTGACCAAAATCGATGGGTCCGGGGCTTAGGGAATTTCTCATATGCCACAAAACCGTTGAAGCTCCTGTTCAAAAATCATGCTCCGAAATCAACTTTTTTTTCATCTCAGGGATTCATTTTGGGATGGTAACTAAAGTTTAAAGCAGAAATAGGGGCACTTTTAAAATTTTAATTTTTGACCAAAATCGATGGGTCCGGGGCTTAGGGAATTTCTCATATGCCACAAAACAGTTGAAGCTCCTGTTCAAAAATCATGCTCTGAAATCAACTTTTTTCATCTTAGGGATTCATTTTGGGATGGTAACTAAAGTTTAAAGCAGAAATAGGGGCACTTTTAAAATTTTCATTTTTGACCAAAATCGATGGGTCCGGGGCTTAGGGAATTTCTCATATGCCCCAAACCCGTTGAAGCTCCTGTTCAAAAATCATGCTCCGAAATCAACTTTTTTCATCTCAGGGATTCATTTTGGGATGGTAACTAAAGTTTAAAGCAGAAATAGCGGCACTTTTAAAATTTTCATTTTTGGCCAAAATCGATGGGTCCGGGGCTTATGGAATTTCTCATATGCCCCAAAACCGTTGAAGCTCCTGTTAAAAAATCATGCTCCGAAATCAACTTTTTTCATCTCAGGGATTCATTTTGGGATGGTAACTAAAGTTTAAAGCAGAAATAGGGGCACTTTTAAAATTTTCATTTTTGACCAAAATCGATGGGTCCGGGGCTTAGGGAATTTCTCATATGCCCCAAATCCGTTGAAGCTCCTGTTCAAAAATCATGCTCCGAAATCAACTTTTTTCATCTCAGGGATTCATTTTGGGATGGTAACTAAAGTTTAAAGCAGAAATAGGGGCACTTTTAAAATGTTCATTTTTGACCAAAATCGATGGGTCCGGGGCTTAGGGAATTTCTCATATGCCACAAAACCGTTGAAGCTCCTGTTCAAAAATCATGCTCCGAAATCAACTTTTTTCATCTCAGGGATTCATTTTGGGATGGTAACTAAAGTTTAAAGCAGAAATAGGGGCACTTTTAAAATTTTCATTTTTGACCAAAATCGATGGGTCCGGGGCTTAGGGAATTTCTCATATGCCACAAAACAGTTGAAGCTCCTGTTCAAAAATCATGCTCTGAAATCAACTTTTTTCATCTTAGGGATTCATTTTGGGATGGTAACTAAAGTTTAAAGCAGAAATAGGGGCACTTTTAAAATTTTCATTTTTGACCAAAATCGATGGGTCCGGGGCTTAGGGAATTTCTCATATGCCACAAAACCGTTGAAGCTCCTGTTCAAAAATCATGCTCCGAAATCAACTTTTTTCATCTCAGGGATTCATTTTGGGATGGTAACTAAAGTTTAAAGCAGAAATAGGGGCACTTTAAAAATTTTCATTTTTGACCAAAATCGATGGGTCCGGGGCTTAGGGAATTTCTCATATGCCCCAAACCCGTTGAAGCTCCTGTTCAAAAATCATGCTCCGAAATCAACTTTTTTCATCTCAGGGATTCATTTTGGGATGGTAACTAAAGTTTAAAGCAGAAATAGGGGCACTTTTAAAATTTTCATTTTTGACCAAAATCGATGGGTCCGGGGCTTAGGGAATTTCTCATATGCCACAAAACCGTTGAAGCTCCTGTTCAAAAATCATGCTCCGAAATCAACTTTTTTCATCTCAGGGATTCATTTTGGTATGGTAACTAAAGTTTAAAGCAGAAATAGGGGCACTTTTAAAATTTAAATTTTTGACCAAAATCGATGGGTCCGGGGCTTAGGGAATTTCTCATATGCCACAAAACCGTTGAAGCTCCTGTTCAAAAATCATGCTCCGAAATCAACTTTTTTCATCTCAGGGATTCATTTTGGGATGGTAACTAAAGTTTAAAGCAGAAATAGGGGCACCTTTAAAATTTTCATTTTTGACCAAAATCGATGGGTCCGGTGCTTAGGGAATTTCTCACATGCCACAAAACCGTTGAAGCTCCTGTTCAAAAATCATGCTCTGAAATCAACTTTTTTCATCTCAGGGATTCATTTTGGGATGGTAACTAAAGTTTAAAGCAGAAATAGGGGCACTTTTAAAATTTTCATTTTTGACCAAAATCGATGGGTCCGGGGCTTATGGAATTTCTCATATGCCCCAAAACCGTTGAAGCTCCTGTTAAAAAATCATGCTCCGAAATCAACTTTTTTCATCTCAGGGATTCATTTTGGGATGGTAACTAAAGTTTAAAGCAGAAATAGGGGCACTTTTAAAATTTTCATTTTTGACCAAAATCGATGGGTCCGGAGCTTAGGGAATTTCTCATATGCCCCAAATCCGTTGAAGCTCCTGTTCAAAAATCATGCTCCGAAATCAACTTTTTTCATCTCAGGGATTCATTTTGGGATGGTAACTAAAGTTTAAAGCAGAAATAGGGGCACTTTTAACATTTTCATTTTTGACCAAAATCGATGGGTCCGGGGCTTAGGGAATTTCTCATATGCCACAAAACCGTTGAAGCTCCTGTTCAAAAATCATGCTCCGAAATCAACTTTTTCATCTCAGGGATTCATTTTGGGATGGTAACTAAAGTTTAAAGCAGAAATAGGGGCACTTTTAAAATTTTCATTTTTGACCAAAATCGATGGGTCCGGGGCTTAGGGAATTTCTCATATGCCCCAAATCCGTTAAAGCTCCTGTTCAAAAATCATGCTCCGAAATCAACTTTTTTCATCTCAGGGATTCATTTTGGGATGGTAACTAAAGTTTAAAGCAGAAATAGGGGCACTTTTAAAATTTTCATTTTTGACCAAAATCGATGGGTCCGGGGCATAGGGAATTTCTCATATGCCACAAAACCGTTAAAGCTCCTGTTCAAAAATCATGCTCCGAAATCAACTTTTTTCATCTCAGGGATTCATTTTGGGATGGTAACTAAAGTTTAAAGCAGAAATAGGGGCACTTTTAAAATTTTCATTTTTGACCAAAATTGATGGGTCCGGGGCTTAGGGAATTTCTCATATGCCCCAAACCCGTTGAAGCTCCTGTTCAAAAATCATGCTCCGAAATCAACTTTTTTCATCTCAGGGATTCATTTTGGGATGGTAACTAAAGTTTAAAGCAGAAATAGGGGCACTTTTAAAATTTTCATTTTTGACCAAAATCGATGGGTCCGGGGCTTAGGGAATTTCTCATATGCCACAAAACCGTTGAAGCTCCTGTTCAAAAATCATGCTCCGAAATCAACTTTTTTCATCTCAGGGATTCATTTTGGGATGGTAACTAAAGTTTAAAGCAGAAATAGGGGCACTTTTAAAATTTTCATTTTTGACCAAAATCGATGGGTCCGGGGCTTAGGGAATTTCTCATATGCCCCAAAACCGTTGAAGCTCCTGTTCAAAAATCATGCTCCGAAATCAATTTTTTTCATCTCAGGGATTCATTTTTTGATGGTAACTAAAGTTTAAAGCAGAAATAGGGGCACTTTTAAAATTTTCATTTTTGACCAAAATCGATGGGTCCAGGCTTATGGAATTTCTTATATGCCCCAAAACCGTTGAAGCTCCTGTTAAAAAATCATGCTCCAAAATCAACTTTTTTCATCTCAGGGATTCATTTTGGGATGGTAACTAAAGTTTAAAGCAGAAATAGGGGCACTTTTAAAATTTTCATTTTTGACCAAAATCGATGGGTCCGGGGCTTAGGGAATTTCTCATATGCCCCAAATCCGTTGAAGCTCCTGTTCAAAAATCATGCCCCGAAATCAACTTTTTTCATCTCAGGGATTCATTTTGTGATGGTAACTAAAGTTTAAAGCAGAAATAGGGGCACTTTTAAAATTTTCATTTTTGACCAAAATCGATGGGTCCGGGGCTTAGGGAATTTCTCATATGCCACAAAACCGTTGAAGCTCCTGTTCAAAAATCATGCTCTGAAATCAACTTTTTTCATCTCAGGGATTCATTTTGGGATGGTAACTAAAGTTTAAAGCAGAAATAGGGGCACTTTTAAAATTTTCATTTTTGACCAAAATCGATGGGTCCGGGGCTTATGGAATTTCTCATATGCCCCAAAACCGTTGAAGCTCCTGTTAAAAAATCATGCTCCGAAATCAACTTTTTTCATCTCAGGGATTCATTTTGGGATGGTAACTAAAGTTTAAAGCAGAAATAGGGGCACTTTTAAAATTTTCATTTTTGACCAAAATCGATGGGTCCGGGGCTTAGGGAATTTCTCATATGCCCCAAATCCGTTGAAGCTCCTGTTCAAAAATCATGCTCCGAAATCAACTTTTTTCATCTCAGGGATTCATTTTGGGATGGTAACTAAAGTTTAAAGCAGAAATAGGGGCACTTTTAACATTTTCATTTTTGACCAAAATCGATGGGTCCGGGGCTTAGGGAATTTCTCATATGCCACAAAACCGTTGAAGCTCCTGTTCAAAAATCATGCTCCGAAATCAACTTTTTCATCTCAGGGATTCATTTTGGGATGGTAACTAAAGTTTAAAGCAGAAATAGGGGCACTTTTAAAATTTTCATTTTTGACCAAAATCGATGGGTCCGGGGCTTAGGGAATTTCTCATATGCCCCAAATCCGTTAAAGCTCCTGTTCAAAAATCATGCTCCGAAATCAACTTTTTTCATCTCAGGGATTCATTTTGGGATGGTAACTAAAGTTTAAAGCAGAAATAGGGGCACTTTTAAAATTTTCATTTTTGACCAAAATCGATGGGTCCGGGGCATAGGGAATTTCTCATATGCCACAAAACCGTTAAAGCTCCTGTTCAAAAATCATGCTCCGAAATCAACTTTTTTCATCTCAGGGATTCATTTTGGGATGGTAACTAAAGTTTAAAGCAGAAATAGGGGCACTTTTAAAATTTTCATTTTTGACCAAAATTGATGGGTCCGGGGCTTAGGGAATTTCTCATATGCCCCAAACCCGTTGAAGCTCCTGTTCAAAAATCATGCTCCGAAATCAACTTTTTTCATCTCAGGGATTCATTTTGGGATGGTAACTAAAGTTTAAAGCAGAAATAGGGGCACTTTTAAAATTTTCATTTTTGACCAAAATCGATGGGTCCGGGGCTTAGGGAATTTCTCATATGCCACAAAACCGTTGAAGCTCCTGTTCAAAAATCATGCTCCGAAATCAACTTTTTTCATCTCAGGGATTCATTTTGGGATGGTAACTAAAGTTTAAAGCAGAAATAGGGGCACTTTTAAAATTTTCATTTTTGACCAAAATCGATGGGTCCGGGGCTTAGGGAATTTCTCATATGCCCCAAAACCGTTGAAGCTCCTGTTCAAAAATCATGCTCCGAAATCAATTTTTTTCATCTCAGGGATTCATTTTTTGATGGTAACTAAAGTTTAAAGCAGAAATAGGGGCACTTTTAAAATTTTCATTTTTGACCAAAATCGATGGGTCCGGGCTTATGGAATTTCTTATATGCCCCAAAACCGTTGAAGCTCCTGTTAAAAAATCATGCTCCAAAATCAACTTTTTTCATCTCAGGGATTCATTTTGGGATGGTAACTAAAGTTTAAAGCAGAAATAGGGGCACTTTTAAAATTTTCATTTTTGACCAAAATCGATGGGTCCGGGGCTTAGGGAATTTCTCATATGCCCCAAATCCGTTGAAGCTCCTGTTCAAAAATCATGCCCCGAAATCAACTTTTTTCATCTCAGGGATTCATTTTGTGATGGTAACTAAAGTTTAAAGCAGAAATAGGGGCACTTTTAAAATTTTCATTTTTGACCAAAATCGATGGGTCCGGGGCTTAGGGAATTTCTCATATGCCACAAAACAGTTGAAGCTCCTGTTCAAAAATCATGCTCCGAAATCAACTTTTTTCATCTCAGGGATTCATTTTGGGATGGTAACTAAAGTTTAAAGCAGAAATAGGGGCACTTTAAAAATTTTCATTTTTGACCAAAATCGATGGGTCCGGGGCTTATGGAATTTCTCATATGCCCCAAAACCGTTGAAGCTCCTGTTCAAAAATCATGCTCCGAAATCAACTTTTTTCATCTCAGGGATTCATTTTGGGATGGTAACTAAAGTTTAAAGCAGAAATAGGGGCACTTTTAAAATTTTCATTTTTGACCAAAATCGATGGGTCCGGGGCTTAGGGAATTTCTCATATGCCACAAAACCGTTAAAGCTCCTGTTCAAAAATCATGCTCCGAAATCAACTTTTTTCATCTCAGGGATTCATTTTGGGATGGTAACTAAAGTTTAAAGCAGAAATAGGGGCACTTTTAAAATTTTCATTTTTGACCAAAATTGATGGGTCCGGGGCTTAGGGAATTTCTCATATGCCCCAAACCCGTTGAAGCTCCTGTTCAAAAATCATGCTCCGAAATCAACTTTTTTCATCTCAGGGATTCATTTTGGGATGGTAACTAAAGTTTAAAGCAGAAATAGGGGCACTTTTAAAATTTTCATTTTTGACCAAAATCGATGGGTCCGGGGCTTAGGGAATTTCTCATATGCCACAAAACCGTTGAAGCTCCTGTTCAAAAATCATGCTCCGAAATCAACTTTTTTCATCTCAGGGATTCATTTTGGTATGGTAACTAAAGTTTAAAGCAGAAATAGGGGCACTTTTAAAATTTTCATTTTTGACCAAAATCGATGGGTCCGGGGCTTAGGGAATTTCTCATATGCCACAAAACCGTTGAAGCTCCTGTTCAAAAATCATGCTCCGAAATCAACTTTTTTCATCTCAGGGATTCATTTTGGGATGGTAACTAAAGTTTAAAGCAGAAATAGGGGCACTTTTAAAATTTTCATTTTTGACCAAAATCGATGGGTCCGGGGCTTAGGGAATTTCTCATATGCCACAAAACAGTTGAAGCTCCTGTTCAAAAATCATGCTCCGAAATCAACTTTTTTCATCTCAGGGATTCATTTTGGGATGGTAACTAAAGTTTAAAGCAGAAATAAGGGCACTTTTAAAATTTTCATTTTTGACCAAAATCGATGGGTCCGGGGCTTATGGAATTTCTCATATGCCCCAAAACCGTTGAAGCTCCTGTTCAAAAATCATGCTCCGAAATCAACTTTTTTCATCTCAGGGATTCATTTTGGGATGGTAACTAAAGTTTAAAGCAGAAATAGGGGCACTTTAAAAATTTTCATTTTTGACCAAAATCGATGGGTCCGGGGCTTAGGGAATTTCTCATATGCCCCAAACCCGTTGAAGCTCCTGTTCAAAAATCATGCTCCGAAATCAACTTTTTTCATCTCAGGGATTCATTTTGGGATGGTAACTAAAGTTTAAAGCAGAAATAAGGGCACTTTTAAAATTTTCATTTTTGACCAAAATCGATAGGTCCGGGGCTTATGGAATTTCTCATATGCCCCAAAACCGTTGAAGCTCCTGTTAAAAAATCATGCTCCGAAATCAACTTTTTTCATCTCAGGGATTCATTTTGGGATGGTAACTAAAGTTTAAAGCAGAAATAGGGGCACTTTTAAAATGTTCATTTTTGACCAAAATCGATGGGTCCGGGGCTTAGGGAATTTCTCATATGCCACAAAACCGTTGAAGCTCCTGTTCAAAAATCATGTCCAAAATCAACTTTTTTCATCTCAGGGATTCATTTTGGGATGGTAACTAAAGTTTAAAGCAGAAATAGGGGCACTTTTAAAATTTTCATTTTTGACCAAAATCGATGGGTCCGGGGCTTAGGGAATTTCTCATATGCCACAAAACAGTTGAAGCTCCTGTTCAAAAATCATGCTCCGAAATCAACTTTTTTCATCTCAGGGATTCATTTTGGGATGGTAACTAAAGTTTAAAGCAGAAATAGGGGCACTTTTAAAATGTTCATTTTTGACCAAAATCGATGGGTCCGGGGCTTAGGGAATTTCTCATATGCCACAAAACCGTTGAAGCTCCTGTTCAAAAATCATGCTCCGAAATCAACTTTTTTCATCTCAGGGATTCATTTTGGGATGGTAACTAAAGTTTAAAGCAGAAATAGGGGCACTTTAAAAATTTTCATTTTTGACCAAAATCGATGGGTCCGGGGCTTAGGGAATTTCTCATATGCCCCAAATCCGTTGAAGCTCCTGTTCAAAAATCATGCTCCGAAATCAACTTTTTTCATCTCAGGGATTCATTTTCGGATGGTAACTAAAGTTTAAAGTAGAAATAGGGGCACTTTTAAAATTTTCATTTTTGACCAAAATCGATGGGTCCGGGGCTTAGGGAATTTCTCATATGCCACAAAACAGTTGAAGCTCCTGTTCAAAAATCATGCTCTGAAATCAACTTTTTTCATCTCAGGGATTCATTTTAGGATGGTAACTAAAGTTTAAAGCAGAAATAGGGGCACTTTTAAAATTTTCATTTTTGACCAAAATCGATGGATCCAGGGCTTAGGGAATTTCTCATATGCCCCAAAACCGTTGAAGCTCCTGTTCAAAAATCATGCTCCGAAATCAACTTTTTCATCTCAGGGATTCATTTTGGGATGGTAACTAAAGTTTAAAGCAGAAATAGGGGCACTTTTAAAATTTTCATTTTTGACCAAAATTGATGGGTCCGGGGCTTAGGGAATTTCTCATATGCCCCAAACCCGTTGAAGCTCCTGTTCAAAAATCATGCTCCGAAATCAACTTTTTTCATCTCAGGGATTCATTTTGGGATGGTAACTAAAGTTTAAAGCAGAAATAGGGGCACTTTTAAAATGTTCATTTTTGACCAAAATCGATGGGTCCGGGGCTTAGGGAATTTCTCATATGCCCCAAAACCGTTGAAGCTCCTGTTCAAAAATCATGCTCCAAAATCAACTTTTTTCATCTCAGGGATTCATTTTGGGATGGTAACTAAAGTTTAAAGCAGAAATAGGGGCACTTTTAAAATTTTCATTTTTGACCAAAATCGATGGGTCCGGGGCTTAGGGAATTTCTCATATGCCCCAAAACCGTTGAAGCTCCTGTTAAAAAATCATGCTCCGAAATCAACTTTTTTCATCTCAGGGATTCATTTTGGGATGGTAACTAAAGTTTAAAGCAGAAATAGGGGCACTTTTAAAATGTTAATTTTTGACCAAAATCGATGGGTCCGGGGCTTAGGGAATTTCTCATATGCCACAAAACCGTTGAAGCTCCTGTTCAAAAATCATGCTCCAAAATCAACTTTTTTCATCTCAGGGATTCATTTTGGGATGGTAACTAAAGTTTAAAGCAGAAATAGGGGCACTTTTAAAATTTTCATTTTTGACCAAAATCGATGGGTCCGGGGCTTAGGGAATTTCTCATATGCCACAAAACAGTTGAAGCTCCTGTTCAAAAATCATGCTCCGAAATCAACTTTTTTCATCTCAGGGATTCATTTTGGGATGGTAACTAAAGTTTAAAGCAGAAATAGGGGCACTTTTAAAATGTTCATTTTTGACCAAAATCGATGGGTCCGGGGCTTAGGGAATTTCTCATATGCCACAAAACCGTTGAAGCTCCTGTTCAAAAATCATGCTCCGAAATCAACTTTTTTTTCATCTCAGGGATTCATTTTGGGATGGTAACTAAAGTTTAAAGCAGAAATAGGGGCACTTTTAAAATTTTAATTTTTGACCAAAATCGATGGGTCCGGGGCTTAGGGAATTTCTCATATGCCACAAAACAGTTGAAGCTCCTGTTCAAAAATCATGCTCTGAAATCAACTTTTTTCATCTTAGGGATTCATTTTGGGATGGTAACTAAAGTTTAAAGCAGAAATAGGGGCACTTTTAAAATTTTCATTTTTGACCAAAATCGATGGGTCCGGGGCTTAGGGAATTTCTCATATGCCCCAAACCCGTTGAAGCTCCTGTTCAAAAATCATGCTCCAAAATCAACTTTTTTCATCTCAGGGATTCATTTTGGGATGGTAACTAAAGTTTAAAGCAGAAATAGCGGCACTTTTAAAATTTTCATTTTTGGCCAAAATCGATGGGTCCGGGGCTTATGGAATTTCTCATATGCCCCAAAACCGTTGAAGCTCCTGTTCAAAAATCATGCTCCGAAATCAACTTTTTTCATCTCAGGGATTCATTTTGGGATGGTAACTAAAGTTTAAAGCAGAAATAGGGGCACTTTTAAAATTTTCATTTTTGACCAAAATCGATGGGTCCGGGGCTTAGGGAATTTCTCATATGCCCCAAATCCGTTGAAGCTCCTGTTCAAAAATCATGCTCCGAAATCAACTTTTTTCATCTCAGGGATTAATTTTGGGATGGTAACTAAAGTTTAAAGCAGAAATAGGGGCACTTTTAAAATGTTCATTTTTGACCAAAATCGATGGGTCCGGGGCTTAGGGAATTTCTCATATGCCACAAAACCGTTGAAGCTCCTGTTCAAAAATCATGCTCCGAAATCAACTTTTTTCATCTCAGGGATTCATTTTGGGATGGTAACTAAAGTTTAAAGCAGAAATAGGGGCACTTTTAAAATTTTCATTTTTGACCAAAATCGATGGGTCCGGGGCTTAGGGAATTTCTCATATGCCACAAAACAGTTGAAGCTCCTGTTCAAAAATCATGCTCTGAAATCAACTTTTTTCATCTTAGGGATTCATTTTGGGATGGTAACTAAAGTTTAAAGCAGAAATAGGGGCACTTTTAAAATTTTCATTTTTGACCAAAATCGATGGGTCCGGGGCTTAGGGAATTTCTCATATGCCACAAAACCGTTGAAGCTCCTGTTCAAAAATCATGCTCCGAAATCAACTTTTTTCATCTCAGGGATTCATTTTGGGATGGTAACTAAAGTTTAAAGCAGAAATAGGGGCACTTTAAAAATTTTCATTTTTGACCAAAATCGATGGGTCCAGGGCTTAGGGAATTTCTCATATGCCCCAAACCCGTTGAAGCTCCTGTTCAAAAATCATGCTCCGAAATCAACTTTTTTCATCTCAGGGATTCATTTTGGGATGGTAACTAAAGTTTAAAGCAGAAATAGGGGCACTTTTAAAATTTTCATTTTTGACCAAAATCGATGGGTCCGGGGCTTAGGGAATTTCTCATATGCCACAAAACCGTTGAAGCTCCTGTTCAAAAATCATGCTCCGAAATCAACTTTTTTCATCTCAGGGATTCATTTTGGTATGGTAACTAAAGTTTAAAGCAGAAATAGGGGCACTTTTAAAATTTAAATTTTTGACCAAAATCGATGGGTCCGGGGCTTAGGGAATTTCTCATATGCCACAAAACCGTTGAAGCTCCTGTTCAAAAATCATGCTCCGAAATCAACTTTTTTCATCTCAGGGATTCATTTTGGGATGGTAACTAAAGTTTAAAGCAGAAATAGGGGCACCTTTAAAATTTTCATTTTTGACCAAAATCGATGGGTCCGGTGCTTAGGGAATTTCTCACATGCCACAAAACCGTTGAAGCTCCTGTTCAAAAATCATGCTCTGAAATCAACTTTTTTCATCTCAGGGATTCATTTTGGGATGGTAACTAAAGTTTAAAGCAGAAATAGGGGCACTTTTAAAATTTTCATTTTTGACCAAAATCGATGGGTCCGGGGCTTATGGAATTTCTCGTATGCCCCAAAACCGTTGAAGCTCCTGTTAAAAAATCATGCTCCGAAATCAACTTTTTTCATCTCAGGGATTCATTTTGGGATGGTAACTAAAGTTTAAAGCAGAAATAGGGGCACTTTTAAAATTTTCATTTTTGACCAAAATCGATGGGTCCGGGGCTTAGGGAATTTCTCATATGCCCCAAATCCGTTGAAGCTCCTGTTCAAAAATCATGCTCCGAAATCAACTTTTTTCATCTCAGGGATTCATTTTGGGATGGTAACTAAAGTTTAAAGCAGAAATAGGGGCACTTTTAACATTTTCATTTTTGACCAAAATCGATGGGTCCGGGGCTTAGGGAATTTCTCATATGCCACAAAACCGTTGAAGCTCCTGTTCAAAAATCATGCTCCGAAATCAACTTTTTCATCTCAGGGATTCATTTTGGGATGGTAACTAAAGTTTAAAGCAGAAATAGGGGCACTTTTAAAATTTTCATTTTTGACCAAAATCGATGGGTCCGGGGCTTAGGGAATTTCTCATATGCCCCAAATCCGTTAAAGCTCCTGTTCAAAAATCATGCTCCGAAATCAACTTTTTTCATCTCAGGGATTCATTTTGGGATGGTAACTAAAGTTTAAAGCAGAAATAGGGGCACTTTTAAAATTTTCATTTTTGACCAAAATCGATGGGTCCGGGGCATAGGGAATTTCTCATATGCCACAAAACCGTTAAAGCTCCTGTTCAAAAATCATGCTCCGAAATCAACTTTTTTCATCTCAGGGATTCATTTTGGGATGGTAACTAAAGTTTAAAGCAGAAATAGGGGCACTTTTAAAATTTTCATTTTTGACCAAAATTGATGGGTCCGGGGCTTAGGGAATTTCTCATATGCCCCAAACCCGTTGAAGCTCCTGTTCAAAAATCATGCTCCGAAATCAACTTTTTTCATCTCAGGGATTCATTTTGGGATGGTAACTAAAGTTTAAAGCAGAAATAGGGGCACTTTTAAAATTTTCATTTTTGACCAAAATCGATGGGTCCGGGGCTTAGGGAATTTCTCATATGCCACAAAACCGTTGAAGCTCCTGTTCAAAAATCATGCTCCGAAATCAACTTTTTTCATCTCAGGGATTCATTTTGGGATGGTAACTAAAGTTTAAAGCAGAAATAGGGGCACTTTTAAAATTTTCATTTTTGACCAAAATCGATGGGTCCGGGGCTTAGGGAATTTCTCATATGCCCCAAAACCGTTGAAGCTCCTGTTCAAAAATCATGCTCCGAAATCAATTTTTTTCATCTCAGGGATTCATTTTTTGATGGTAACTAAAGTTTAAAGCAGAAATAGGGGCACTTTTAAAATTTTCATTTTTGACCAAAATCGATGGGTCCGGGGCTTAGGGAATTTCTCATATGGCACAAAACCGTTGAAGCTCCTGTTCAAAAATCATGCTCCGAAATCAACTTTTTTCATCTCAGGGATTCATTTTGGGATGGTAACTAAAGTTTAAAGCAGAAATAGGGGTACTTTAAAAATTTTCATTTTTGACCAAAATCGATGGGTCCGGGGCTTAGGGAATTTCTCATATGCCCCAAACCCGTTGAAGCTCCTGTTCAAAAATCATGCTCCGAAATCAACTTTTTTTCATCTCAGGGATTCATTTTGGGATGGTAACTAAAGTTTAAAGCAGAAATAGCGGCACTTTTAAAATTTTCATTTTTGGCCAAAATCGATGGGTCCGGGGCTTAGGGAATTTCTCATATGCCACAAAACAGTTGAAGCTCCTGTTCAAAAATCATGCTCCGAAATCAACTTTTTTCATCTCAGGGATTCATTTTGGGATGGTAACTAAAGTTTAAAGCAGAAATAGGGGCACTTTTAAAATGTTCATTTTTGACCAAAATCGATGGGTCCGGGGCTTAGGGAATTTCTCATATGCCACAAAACCGTTGAAGCTCCTGTTCAAAAATCATGCTCCGAAATCAACTTTTTTTTCATCTCAGGGATTCATTTTGGGATGGTAACTAAAGTTTAAAGCAGAAATAGCGGCACTTTTAAAATTTTCATTTTTGGCCAAAATCGATGGGTCCGGGGCTTATGGAATTTCTCATATGCCCCAAAACCGTTGAAGCTCCTGTTAAAAAATCATGCTCCGAAATCAACTTTTTTCATCTCAGGGATTCATTTTGGGATGGTAACTAAAGTTTAAAGCAGAAATAGGGGCACTTTTAAAATTTTCATTTTTGACCAAAATCGATGGGTCCGGGGCTTAGGGAATTTCTCATATGCCCCAAATCCGTTGAAGCTCCTGTTCAAAAATCATGCTCCGAAATCAACTTTTTTCATCTCAGGGATTAATTTTGGGATGGTAACTAAAGTTTAAAGCAGAAATAGGGGCACTTTTAAAATGTTCATTTTTGACCAAAATCGATGGGTCCGGGGCTTAGGGAATTTCTCATATGCCACAAAACCGTTGAAGCTCCTGTTCAAAAATCATGCTCCGAAATCAACTTTTTTCATCTCAGGGATTCATTTTGGGATGGTAACTAAAGTTTAAAGCAGAAATAGGGGCACTTTTAAAATTTTCATTTTTGACCAAAATCGATGGGTCCGGGGCTTAGGGAATTTCTCATATGCCACAAAACAGTTGAAGCTCCTGTTCAAAAATCATGCTCTGAAATCAACTTTTTTCATCTTAGGGATTCATTTTGGGATGGTAACTAAAGTTTAAAGCAGAAATAGGGGCACTTTTAAAATTTTCATTTTTGACCAAAATCGATGGGTCCGGGGCTTAGGGAATTTCTCATATGCCACAAAACCGTTGAAGCTCCTGTTCAAAAATCATGCTCCGAAATCAACTTTTTTCATCTCAGGGATTCATTTTGGGATGGTAACTAAAGTTTAAAGCAGAAATAGGGGCACTTTAAAAATTTTCATTTTTGACCAAAATCGATGGGTCCGGGGCTTAGGGAATTTCTCATATGCCCCAAACCCGTTGAAGCTCCTGTTCAAAAATCATGCTCCGAAATCAACTTTTTTCATCTCAGGGATTCATTTTGGGATGGTAACTAAAGTTTAAAGCAGAAATAGGGGCACTTTTAAAATTTTCATTTTTGACCAAAATCGATGGGTCCGGGGCTTAGGGAATTTCTCATATGCCACAAAACCGTTGAAGCTCCTGTTCAAAAATCATGCTCCGAAATCAACTTTTTTCATCTCAGGGATTCATTTTGGGATGGTAACTAAAGTTTAAAGCAGAAATAGGGGCACCTTTAAAATTTTCATTTTTGACCAAAATCGATGGGTCCGGTGCTTAGGGAATTTCTCACATGCCACAAAACCGTTGAAGCTCCTGTTCAAAAATCATGCTCCGAAATCAACTTTTTTCATCTCAGGGATTCATTTTGGGATGGTAACTAAAGTTTAAAGCAGAAATAGGGGCACTTTTAAAATTTTCATTTTTGACCAAAATCGATGGGTCCGGGGCTTATGGAATTTCTCATATGCCCCAAAACCGTTGAAGCTCCTGTTAAAAATCATGCTCCGAAATCAACTTTTTTCATCTCAGGGATTCATTTTGGGATGGTAACTAAAGTTTAAAGCAGAAATAGGGGCACTTTTAAAATTTTCATTTTTGACCAAAATCGATGGGTCCGGGGCTTAGGGAATTTCTCATATGCCCCAAATCCGTTGAAGCTCCTGTTCAAAAATCATGCTCCGAAATCAACTTTTTTCATCTCAGGGATTCATTTTGGGATGGTAACTAAAGTTTAAAGCAGAAATAGGGGCACTTTTAACATTTTCATTTTTGACCAAAATCGATGGGTCCGGGGCTTAGGGAATTTCTCATATGCCACAAAACCGTTGAAGCTCCTGTTCAAAAATCATGCTCCGAAATCAACTTTTTCATCTCAGGGATTCATTTTGGGATGGTAACTAAAGTTTAAAGCAGAAATAGGGGCACTTTTAAAATTTTCATTTTTGACCAAAATCGATGGGTCCGGGGCTTAGGGAATTTCTCATATGCCCCAAATCCGTTAAAGCTCCTGTTCAAAAATCATGCTCCGAAATCAACTTTTTTCATCTCAGGGATTCATTTTGGGATGGTAACTAAAGTTTAAAGCAGAAATAGGGGCACTTTTAAAATTTTCATTTTTGACCAAAATCGATGGGTCCGGGGCATAGGGAATTTCTCATATGCCACAAAACCGTTAAAGCTCCTGTTCAAAAATCATGCTCCGAAATCAACTTTTTTCATCTCAGGGATTCATTTTGGGATGGTAACTAAAGTTTAAAGCAGAAATAGGGGCACTTTTAAAATTTTCATTTTTGACCAAAATTGATGGGTCCGGGGCTTAGGGAATTTCTCATATGCCCCAAACCCGTTGAAGCTCCTGTTCAAAAATCATGCTCCGAAATCAACTTTTTTCATCTCAGGGATTCATTTTGGGATGGTAACTAAAGTTTAAAGCAGAAATAGGGGCACTTTTAAAATTTTCATTTTTGACCAAAATCGATGGGTCCGGGGCTTAGGGAATTTCTCATATGCCACAAAACCGTTGAAGCTCCTGTTCAAAAATCATGCTCCGAAATCAACTTTTTTCATCTCAGGGATTCATTTTGGGATGGTAACTAAAGTTTAAAGCAGAAATAGGGGCACTTTTAAAATTTTCATTTTTGACCAAAATCGATGGGTCCGGGGCTTAGGGAATTTCTCATATGCCACAAAACCGTTGAAGCTCCTGTTCAAAAATCATGCTCCGAAATCAACTTTTTTCATCTCTGGGATTCATTTTGGGATGGTAACTAAAGTTTAAAGCAGAAATAGGGGCACTTTTAAAATTTTCATTTTTGACCAAAATCGATGGGTCCGGGGCTTAGGGAATTTCTCATATGCCACAAAACAGTTGAAGCTCCTGTTCAAAAATCATGCTCCGAAATCAACTTTTTTCATCTCAGGGATTCATTTTGGGATGGTAACTAAAGTTTAAAGCAGAAATATGGGCACTTTTAAAATTTTCATTTTTGACCAAAATCGATGGGTCCGGGGCTTAGGGAATTTCTCATATGCCCCAAAACCGTTGAAGCTCCTGTTCAAAAATCATGCTCCGAAATCAATTTTTTTCATCTCAGGGATTCATTTTTTGATGGTAACTAAAGTTTAAAGCAGAAATAGGGGCACTTTTAAAATTTTCATTTTTGACCAAAATCGATGGGTCCGGGCTTATGGAATTTCTTATATGCCCCAAAACCGTTGAAGCTCCTGTTAAAAAATCATGCTCCAAAATCAACTTTTTTCATCTCAGGGATTCATTTTGGGATGGTAACTAAAGTTTAAAGCAGAAATAGGGGCACTTTTAAAATTTTCATTTTTGACCAAAATCGATGGGTCCGGGGCTTAGGGAATTTCTCATATGCCCCAAATCCGTTGAAGCTCCTGTTCAAAAATCATGCCCCGAAATCAACTTTTTTCATCTCAGGGATTCATTTTGTGATGGTAACTAAAGTTTAAAGCAGAAATAGGGGCACTTTTAAAATTTTCATTTTTGACCAAAATCGATGGGTCCGGGGCTTAGGGAATTTCTCATATGCCACAAAACAGTTGAAGCTCCTGTTCAAAAATCATGCTCCGAAATCAACTTTTTTCATCTCAGGGATTCATTTTGGGATGGTAACTAAAGTTTAAAGCAGAAATAGGGGCACTTTAAAAATTTTCATTTTTGACCAAAATCGATGGGTCCGGGGCTTAGGGAATTTCTCATATGCCCCAAACCCGTTGAAGCTCCTGTTCAAAAATCATGCTCCGAAATCAACTTTTTTCATCTCAGGGATTCATTTTGGGATGGTAACTAAAGTTTAAAGCAGAAATAGGGGCACTTTTAAAATTTTCATTTTTGACCAAAATCGATGGGTCCGGGGCTTAGGGAATTTCTCATATGCCACAAAACAGTTGAAGCTCCTGTTCAAAAATCATGCTCTGAAATCAACTTTTTTCATCTCAGGGATTCATTTTAGGATGGTAACTAAAGTTTAAAGCAGAAATAGGGGCACTTTTAAAATTTTCATTTTTGACCAAAATCGATGGATCCAGGGCTTAGGGAATTTCTCATATGCCCCAAAACCGTTGAAGCTCCTGTTCAAAAATCATGCTCCGAAATCAACTTTTTTCATCTCAGGGATTCATTTTGGGATGGTAACTAAAGTTTAAAGCAGAAATATGGGCACTTTTAAAATTTTCATTTTTGACCAAAATCGATGGGTCCGGGGCTTATGGAATTTCTCATATGCCCCAAAACCGTTGAAGCTCCTGTTCAAAAATCATGCTCCGAAATCAACTTTTTTCATCTCAGGGATTCATTTTGGGATGGTAACTAAAGTTTAAAGCAGAAATAGCGGCACTTTTAAAATTTTCATTTTTGGCCAAAATCGATGGGTCCGGGGCTTAGGGAATTTCTCATATGCCACAAAACAGTTGAAGCTCCTGTTCAAAAATCATGCTCCGAAATCAACTTTTTTCATCTCAGGGATTCATTTTGGGATGGTAACTAAAGTTTAAAGCAGAAATAGGGGCACTTTTAAAATGTTCATTTTTGACCAAAATCGATGGGTCCGGGGCTTAGGGAATTTCTCATATGCCACAAAACCGTTGAAGCTCCTGTTCAAAAATCATGCTCCGAAATCAACTTTTTTTTCATCTCAGGGATTCATTTTGGGATGGTAACTAAAGTTTAAAGCAGAAATAGGGGCACTTTTAAAATTTTAATTTTTGACCAAAATCGATGGGTCCGGGGCTTAGGGAATTTCTCATATGCCACAAAACAGTTGAAGCTCCTGTTCAAAAATCATGCTCTGAAATCAACTTTTTTCATCTTAGGGATTCATTTTGGGATGGTAACTAAAGTTTAAAGCAGAAATAGGGGCACTTTTAAAATTTTCATTTTTGACCAAAATCGATGGGTCCGGGGCTTAGGGAATTTCTCATATGCCCCAAACCCGTTGAAGCTCCTGTTCAAAAATCATGCTCCGAAATCAACTTTTTTCATCTCAGGGATTCATTTTGGGATGGTAACTAAAGTTTAAAGCAGAAATAGCGGCACTTTTAAAATTTTCATTTTTGGCCAAAATCGATGGGTTCGGGGCTTATGGAATTTCTCATATGCCCCAAAACCGTTGAAGCTCCTGTTAAAAAATCATGCTCCGAAATCAACTTTTTTCATCTCAGGGATTCATTTTGGGATGGTAACTAAAGTTTAAAGCAGAAATAGGGGCACTTTTAAAATTTTCATTTTTGACCAAAATCGATGGGTCCGGGGCTTAGGGAATTTCTCATATGCCCCAAATCCGTTGAAGCTCCTGTTCAAAAATCATGCTCCGAAATCAACTTTTTTCATCTCAGGGATTAATTTTGGGATGGTAACTAAAGTTTAAAGCAGAAATAGGGGCACTTTTAAAATGTTCACTTTTGACCAAAATCGATGGGTCCGGGGCTTAGGGAATTTCTCATATGCCACAAAACCGTTGAAGCTCCTGTTCAAAAATCATGCTCCGAAATCAACTTTTTTCATCTCAGGGATTCATTTTGGGATGGTAACTAAAGTTTAAAGCAGAAATAGGGGCACTTTTAAAATTTTCATTTTTGACCAAAATCGATGGGTCCGGGGCTTAGGGAATTTCTCATATGCCACAAAACAGTTGAAGCTCCTGTTCAAAAATCATGCTCTGAAATCAACTTTTTTCATCTTAGGGATTCATTTTGGGATGGTAACTAAAGTTTAAAGCAGAAATAGGGGCACTTTAAAAATTTTCATTTTTGACCAAAATCGATGGGTCCGGGGCTTAGGGAATTTCTCATATGCCCCAAACCCGTTGAAGCTCCTGTTCAAAAATCATGCTCCGAAATCAACTTTTTTCATCTCAGGGATTCATTTTGGGATGGTAACTAAAGTTTAAAGCAGAAATAGGGGCACTTTTAAAATTTTAATTTTTGACCAAAATCGATGGGTCCAGGGCTTAGGGAATTTCTCATATGCCACAAAACCGTTGAAGCTCCTGTTCAAAAATCATGCTCCGAAATCAACTTTTTTCATCTCAGGGATTCATTTTGGGATGGTAACTAAAGTTTAAAGCAGAAATAGGGGCACCTTTAAAATTTTCATTTTTGACCAAAATCGATGGGTCCGGTGCTTAGGGAATTTCTCACATGCCACAAAACCGTTGAAGCTCCTGTTCAAAAATCATGCTCTGAAATCAACTTTTTTCATCTCAGGGATTCATTTTGGGATGGTAACTAAAGTTTAAAGCAGAAATAGGGGCACTTTTAAAATTTTCATTTTTGACCAAAATCGATGGGTCCGGGGCTTATGGAATTTCTCATATGCCCCAAAACCGTTGAAGCTCCTGTTAAAAAATCATGCTCCGAAATCAACTTTTTTCATCTCAGGGATTCATTTTGGGATGGTAACTAAAGTTTAAAGCAGAAATAGGGGCACTTTTAAAATTTTCATTTTTGACCAAAATCGATGGGTCCGGGGCTTAGGGAATTTCTCATATGCCCCAAATCCGTTGAAGCTCCTGTTCAAAAATCATGCTCCGAAATCAACTTTTTTCATCTCAGGGATTCATTTTGGGATGGTAACTAAAGTTTAAAGCAGAAATAGGGGCACTTTTAACATTTTCATTTTTGACCAAAATCGATGGGTCCGGGGCTTAGGGAATTTCTCATATGCCACAAAACCGTTGAAGCTCCTGTTCAAAAATCATGCTCCGAAATCAACTTTTTCATCTCAGGGATTCATTTTGGGATGGTAACTAAAGTTTAAAGCAGAAATAGGGGCACTTTTAAAATTTTCATTTTTGACCAAAATCGATGGGTCCGGGGCTTAGGGAATTTCTCATATGCCCCAAATCCGTTAAAGCTCCTGTTCAAAAATCATGCTCCGAAATCAACTTTTTTCATCTCAGGGATTCATTTTGGGATGGTAACTAAAGTTTAAAGCAGAAATAGGGGCACTTTTAAAATTTTCATTTTTGACCAAAATCGATGGGTCCGGGGCATAGGGAATTTCTCATATGCCACAAAACCGTTAAAGCTCCTGTTCAAAAATCATGCTCCGAAATCAACTTTTTTCATCTCAGGGATTCATTTTGGGATGGTAACTAAAGTTTAAAGCAGAAATAGGGGCACTTTTAAAATTTTCATTTTTGACCAAAATTGATGGGTCCGGGGCTTAGGGAATTTCTCATATGCCCCAAACCCGTTGAAGCTCCTGTTCAAAAATCATGCTCCGAAATCAACTTTTTTCATCTCAGGGATTCATTTTGGGATGGTAACTAAAGTTTAAAGCAGAAATAGGGGCACTTTTAAAATTTTCATTTTTGACCAAAATCGATGGGTCCGGGGCTTAGGGAATTTCTCATATGCCACAAAACCGTTGAAGCTCCTGTTCAAAAATCATGCTCCGAAATCAACTTTTTTCATCTCAGGGATTCATTTTGGGATGGTAACTAAAGTTTAAAGCAGAAATAGGGGCACTTTTAAAATTTTCATTTTTGACCAAAATCGATGGGTCCGGGGCTTAGGGAATTTCTCATATGCCACAAAACCGTTGAAGCTCCTGTTCAAAAATCATGCTCCGAAATCAACTTTTTTCATCTCTGGGATTCATTTTGGGATGGTAACTAAAGTTTAAAGCAGAAATAGGGGCACTTTTAAAATTTTCATTTTTGACCAAAATCGATGGGTCCGGGGCTTAGGGAATTTCTCATATGCCACAAAACAGTTGAAGCTCCTGTTCAAAAATCATGCTCCGAAATCAACTTTTTTCATCTCAGGGATTCATTTTGGGATGGTAACTAAAGTTTAAAGCAGAAATATGGGCACTTTTAAAATTTTCATTTTTGACCAAAATCGATGGGTCCGGGGCTTAGGGAATTTCTCATATGCCCCAAAACCGTTGAAGCTCCTGTTCAAAAATCATGCTCCGAAATCAATTTTTTTCATCTCAGGGATTCATTTTTTGATGGTAACTAAAGTTTAAAGCAGAAATAGGGGCACTTTTAAAATTTTCATTTTTGACCAAAATCGATGGGTCCGGGCTTATGGAATTTCTTATATGCCCCAAAACCGTTGAAGCTCCTGTTAAAAAATCATGCTCCAAAATCAACTTTTTTCATCTCAGGGATTCATTTTGGGATGGTAACTAAAGTTTAAAGCAGAAATAGGGGCACTTTTAAAATTTTCATTTTTGACCAAAATCGATGGGTCCGGGGCTTAGGGAATTTCTCATATGCCCCAAATCCGTTGAAGCTCCTGTTCAAAAATCATGCCCCGAAATCAACTTTTTTCATCTCAGGGATTCATTTTGTGATGGTAACTAAAGTTTAAAGCAGAAATAGGGGCACTTTTAAAATTTTCATTTTTGACCAAAATCGATGGGTCCGGGGCTTAGGGAATTTCTCATATGCCACAAAACAGTTGAAGCTCCTGTTCAAAAATCATGCTCCGAAATCAACTTTTTTCATCTCACGGATTCATTTTGGGATGGTAACTAAAGTTTAAAGCAGAAATAGGGGCACTTTAAAAATTTTCATTTTTGACCAAAATCGATGGGTCCGCGGCTTAGGGAATTTCTCATATGCCCCAAACCCGTTGAAGCTCCTGTTCAAAAATCATGCTCCGAAATCAACTTTTTTCATCTCAGGGATTCATTTTGGGATGGTAACTAAAGTTTAAAGCAGAAATAGGGGCACTTTTAAAATTTTCATTTTTGACCAAAATCGATGGGTCCGGGGCTTAGGGAATTTCTCATATGCCACAAAACAGTTGAAGCTCCTGTTCAAAAATCATGCTCTGAAATCAACTTTTTTCATCTCAGGGATTCATTTTAGGATGGTAACTAAAGTTTAAAGCAGAAATAGGGGCACTTTTAAAATTTTCATTTTTGACCAAAATCGATGGATCCAGGGCTTAGGGAATTTCTCATATGCCCCAAAACCGTTGAAGCTCCTGTTCAAAAATCATGCTCCGAAATCAACTTTTTTCATCTCAGGGATTCATTTTGGGATGGTAACTAAAGTTTAAAGCAGAAATATGGGCACTTTTAAAATTTTCATTTTTGACCAAAATCGATGGGTCCGGGGCTTATGGAATTTCTCATATGCCCCAAAACCGTTGAAGCTCCTGTTAAAAAATCATGCTCCGAAATCAACTTTTTTCATCTCAGGGATTCATTTTGGGATGGTAACTAAAGTTTAAAGCAGAAATAGGGGCACTTTAAAAATTTTCATTTTTGACCAAAATCGATGGGTCCGGGGCTTAGGGAATTTCTCATATGCCCCAAACCCGTTGAAGCTCCTGTTCAAAAATCATGCTCCGAAATCAACTTTTTTCATCTCAGGGATTCATTTTGGGATGGTAACTAAAGTTTAAAGCAGAAATAGGGGCACTTTTAAAATTTTCATTTTTGACCAAAATCGATGGGTCCGGGGCTTAGGGAATTTCTCATATGCCACAAAACAGTTGAAGCTCCTGTTCAAAAATCATGCTCTGAAATCAACTTTTTTCATCTCAGGGATTCATTTTAGGATGGTAACTAAAGTTTAAAGCAGAAATAGGGGCACTTTTAAAATTTTCATTTTTGACCAAAATCGATGGATCCAGGGCTTAGGGAATTTCTCATATGCCCCAAAACCGTTGAAGCTCATGTTCAAAAATCATGCTCCGAAATCAACTTTTTTCATCTCAGGGATTCATTTTGGGATGGTAACTAAAGTTTAAAGCAGAAATATGGGCACTTTTAAAATTTTCATTTTTGACCAAAATCGATGGGTCCGGGGCTTATGGAATTTCTCATATGCCCCAAAACCGTTGAAGCTCCTGTTAAAAAATCATGCTCCGAAATCAACTTTTTTCATCTCAGGGATTCATTTTGGGATGGTAACTAAAGTTTAAAGCAGAAATAGGGGCACTTTTAAACTGTTCATTTTTGACCAAAATCGATGGGTCCGGGGCTTAGGGAATTTCTCATATGCCACAAAACCGTTGAAGCTCCTGTTCAAAAATCATGCTCCGAAATCAACTTTTTTTCATCTCAGGGATTCATTTTGGGATGGTAACTAAAGTTTAAAGCAGAAATAGGGGCACTTTTAAAATGTTCATTTTTGACCAAAATCGATGGGTCCGGGGCTTAGGGAATTTCTCATATGCCACAAAATCGTTGAAGCTCCTGTTCAAAAATCATGCTCCGAAATCAACTTTTTTTCATCTCAGGGATTCATTTTGGGATGGTAACTAAAGTTTAAAGCAGAAATAGGGGCACTTTTAAAATTTTAATTTTTGACCAAAATCGATGGGTCCGGGGCTTAGGGAATTTCTCATATGCCACAAAACAGTTGAAGCTCCTGTTCAAAAATCATGCTCTGAAATCAACTTTTTTCATCTTAGGGATTCATTTTGGGATGGTAACTAAAGTTTAAAGCAGAAATAGGGGCACTTTTAAAATTTTCATTTTTGACCAAAATCGATGGGTCCGGGGCTTAGGGAATTTCTCATATGCCACAAAACCGTTGAAGCTCCTGTTCAAAAATCATGCTCCGAAATCAACTTTTTTCATCTCAGGGATTCATTTTGGGATGGTAACTAAAGTTTAAAGCAGAAATAGGGGCACTTTAAAAATTTTCATTTTTGACCAAAATCGATGGGTCCAGGGCTTAGGGAATTTCTCATATGCCCCAAACCCGTTGAAGCTCCTGTTCAAAAATCATGCTCCGAAATCAACTTTTTTCATCTCAGGGATTCATTTTGGGATGGTAACTAAAGTTTAAAGCAGAAATAGGGGCACTTTTAAAATTTTTTCATTTTTAACCAAAATCGATGGGTCCGGGGCTTAGGGAATTTCTCATATGCCCCAAATCCGTTGAAGCTCCTGTTCAAAAATCATGCTCCGAAATCAACTTTTTTCATCTCAGGGATTCATTTTGGGATGGTAACTAAAGTTTAAAGCAGAAATAGGGGCACTTTTAAAATGTTCATTTTTGACCAAAATCGATGGGTCCGGGGCTTAGGGAATTTCTCATATGCCACAAAACCGTTGAAGCTCCTGTTCAAAAATCATGCTCCGAAATCAACTTTTTTCATCTCAGGGATTCATTTTGGTATGGTAACTAAAGTTTAAAGCAGAAATAGGGGCACTTTTAAAATGTTCATTTTTTAACCAAAATCGATGGGTCCGGGGCTTAGGGAATTTCTCATATGCCCCAAAACCGTTGAAGCTCCTGTTCAAAAATCATGCTCCGAAATCAACTTTTTTTTCATCTCAGGGATTCATTTTGGGATGGTAACTAAAGTTTAAAGCAGAAATAGGGGCACTTTTAAAATTTTAATTTTTGACCAAAATCGATGGGTCCGGGGCTTAGGGAATTTCTCATATGCCACAAAACAGTTGAAGCTCCTGTTCAAAAATCATGCTCTGAAATCAACTTTTTTCATCTTAGGGATTCATTTTGGGATGGTAACTAAAGTTTAAAGCAGAAATATGGGCACTTTTAAAATTTTCATTTTTGACCAAAATCGATGGGTCCGGGGCTTAGGGAATTTCTCATATGGCACAAAACCGTTGAAGCTCCTGTTCAAAAATCATGCTCCGAAATCAACTTTTTTTATCTCAGGGATTCATTTTGGGATGGTAACTAAAGTTTAAAGCAGAAATAGGGGCACTTTAAAAATTTTCATTTTTGACCAAAATCGATGGGTCCGGGGCTTAGGGAATTTCTCATATGCCCCAAACCCGTTGAAGCTCCTGTTCAAAAATCATGCTCCGAAATCAACTTTTTTCATCTCAGGGATTCATTTTGGGATGGTAACTAAAGTTTAAAGCAGAAATAGCGGCACTTTTAAAATTTTCATTTTTGGCCAAAATCGATGGGTCCGGGGCTTATGGAATTTCTCATATGCCCCAAAACAGTTGAAGCTCCTGTTAAAAAATCATGCTCCGAAATCAACTTTTTTCATCTCAGGGATTCATTTTGGGATGGTAACTAAAGTTTAAAGCAGAAATAGGGGCACTTTTAAAATGTTCATTTTTGACCAAAATCGATGGGTCCGGGGCTTAGGGAATTTCTCATATGCCACAAAACCGTTGAAGCTCCTATTCAAAAATCATGCTCCGAAATCAACTTTTTTCATCTCAGGGATTCATTTTGGGATGGTAACTAAAGTTTAAAGCAGAAATAGGGGCACTTTTAAAATTTTCATTTTTGACCAAAATCGATGGGTCCGGGGCTTAGGGAATTTCTCATAAGCCACAAAACAGTTGAAGCTCCTGTTCAAAAATCATGCTCTGAAATCAACTTTTTTCATCTTAGGGATTCATTTTGGGATGGTAACTAAAGTTTAAAGCAGAAATAGGGGCACTTTTAAAATTTTCATTTTTGACCAAAATCGATGGGTCCGGGGCTTAGGGAATTTCTCATATGCCACAAAACTGTTGAAGCTCCTGTTCAAAAATCATGCTCCGAAATCAACTTTTTTCATCTCAGGGATTCATTTTGGGATGGTAACTAAAGTTTAAAGCAGAAATAGGGGCACTTTAAAAATTTTCATTTTTGACCAAAATCGATGGGTCCGGGGCTTAGGGAATTTCTCATATGCCCCAAACCCGTTGAAGCTCCTGTTCAAAAATCATGCTCCGAAATCAACTTTTTTCATCTCAGGGATTCATTTTGGGATGGTAACTAAAGTTTAAAGCAGAAATAGGGGCACTTTTAAAATTTTCATTTTTGACCAAAATCGATGGGTCCGGGGCTTAGGGAATTTCTCATATGCCACAAACCCGTTGAAGCTCCTGTTCAAAAATCATGCTCCTAAATCAACTTTTTTCATCTCAGGGATTCATTTTGGGATGGTAACTAAAGTTTAAAGCAGAAATAGGGGCACTTTTAAAATTTAAATTTTTGACCAAAATCGATGGGTCCGGGGCTTAGGGAATTTCTCATATGCCACAAAACCGTTGAAGCTCCTGTTCAAAAATCATGCTCCGAAATCAACTTTTTTCATCTCAGGGATTCATTTTGGGATGGTAACTAAAGTTTAAAGCAGAAATAGGGGCACCTTTAAAATTTTCATTTTTGACCAAAATCGATGGGTCCGGGGCTTAGGGAATTTCACACATGCCACAAAACCGTTGAAGCTCCTGTTCAAAAATCATGCTCTGAAATCAACTTTTTTCATCTCAGGGATTCATTTTGGGATGGTAACTAAAGTTTAAAGCAGAAATAGGGGCACTTTTAAAATTTTCATTTTTGACCAAAATCGATGGGTCCGGGGCTTATGGAATTTCTCATATGCCCCAAAACCGTTGAAGCTCCTGTTAAAAAATCATGCTCCGAAATCAACTTTTTTCATCTCAGGGATTCATTTTGGGATGGTAACTAAAGTTTAAAGCAGAAATAGGGGCACTTTTAAAATTTTCATTTTTGACCAAAATCGATGGGTCCGGGGCTTAGGGAATTTCTCATATGCCCCAAATCCGTTGAAGCTCCTGTTCAAAAATCATGCTCCGAAATCAACTTTTTTCATCTCAGGGATTCATTTTGGGATCTTAACTAAAGTTTAAAGCAGAAATAGGGGCACTTTTAACATTTTCATTTTTGACCAAAATCGATGGGTCCGGGGCTTAGGGAATTTCTCATATGCCACAAAACCGTTGAAGCTCCTGTTCAAAAATCATGCTCCGAAATCAACTTTTTTCATCTCAGGGATTCATTTTGGGATGGTAACTAAAGTTTAAAGCAGAAATAGGGGCACTTTTAAAATTTTCATTTTTGACCAAAATCGATGGGTCCGGGGCTTAGGGAATTTCTCATATGCCCCAAATCCGTTAAAGCTCCTGTTCAAAAATCATGCTCCGAAATCAACTTTTTTCATCTCAGGGATTCATTTTGGGATGGTAACTAAAGTTTAAAGCAGAAATAGGGGCACTTTTAAAATTTTCATTTTTGACCAAAATCGATGGGTCCGGGGCTTAGGGAATTTCTCATATGCCACAAAACCGTTAAAGCTCCTGTTCAAAAATCATGCTCCGAAATCAACTTTTTTCATCTCAGGGATTCATTTTGGGATGGTAACTAAAGTTTAAAGCAGAAATAGGGGCACTTTTAAAATGTTAATTTTTGACCAAAATCGATGGGTCCGGGGCTTAGGGAATTTCTCATATGCCACAAAACCGTTGAAGCTCCTGTTCAAAAATCATGCTCCAAAATCAACTTTTTTCATCTCAGGGATTCATTTTGGGATGGTAACTAAAGTTTAAAGCAGAAATAGGGGCACTTTTAAAATTTTCATTTTTGACCAAAATCGATGGGTCCGGGGCTTAGGGAATTTCTCATATGCCACAAAACAGTTGAAGCTCCTGTTCAAAAATCATGCTCCGAAATCAACTTTTTTTTCATCTCAGGGATTCATTTTGGGATGGTAACTAAAGTTTAAAGCAGAAATAGGGGCACTTTTAAAATTTAAATTTTTGACCAAAATCGATGGGTCCGGGGCTTAGGGAATTTCTCATATGCCACAAAACCGTTAAAGCTCCTGTTCAAAAATCATGCTCCGAAATCAACTTTTTTCATCTCAGGGATTCATTTTGGGATGGTAACTAAAGTTTAAAGCAGAAATAGGGGCACTTTTAACATTTTCATTTTTGACCAAAATCGATGGGTCCGGGGCTTAGGGAATTTCTCATATGCCACAAAACCGTTGAAGCTCCTGTTCAAAAATCATGCTCCGAAATCAACTTTTTTCATCTCAGGGATTCATTTTGGGATGGTAACTAAAGTTTAAAGCAGAAATAGGGGCACTTTTAAAATTTTCATTTTTGACCAAAATCGATGGGTCCGGGGCTTAGGGAATTTCTCATATGCCACAAAACCGTTAAAGCTCCTGTTCAAAAATCATGCTCCGAAATCAACTTTTTTCATCTCAGGGATTCATTTTGGGATGGTAACTAAAGTTTAAAGCAGAAATAGGGGCACTTTTAAAATGTTCATTTTTGACCAAAATCGATGGGTCCGGGGCTTAGGGAATTTCTCATATGCCACAAAACCGTTGAAGCTCCTGTTCAAAAATCATGCTCCAAAATCAACTTTTTTCATCTCAGGGATTCATTTTGGGATGGTAACTAAAGTTTAAAGCAGAAATAGGGGCACTTTTAAAATTTTCATTTTTGACCAAAATCGATGGGTCCGGGGCTTAGGGAATTTCTCATATGCCACAAAACAGTTGAAGCTCCTGTTCAAAAATCATGCTCCGAAATCAACTTTTTTTTCATCTCAGGGATTCATTTTGGGATGGTAACTAAAGTTTAAAGCAGAAATAGGGGCACTTTTAAAATTTTAATTTTTGACCAAAATCGATGGGTCCGGGGCTTAGGGAATTTCTCATATGCCACAAAACAGTTGAAGCTCCTGTTCAAAAATCATGCTCTGAAATCAACTTTTTTCATCTTAGGGATTCATTTTGGGATGGTAACTAAAGTTTAAAGCAGAAATAGGGGCACTTTTAAAATTTTCATTTTTGACCAAAATCGATGGGTCCGGGGCTTAGGGAATTTCTCATATGGCACAAAACCGTTGAAGCTCCTGTTCAAAAATCATGCTCCGAAATCAACTTTTTTCATCTCAGGGATTCATTTTGGGATGGTAACTAAAGTTTAAAGCAGAAATAGGGGCACTTTAAAAATTTTCATTTTTGACCAAAATCGATGGGTCCGGGGCTTAGGGAATTTCTCATATGCCCCAAACCCGTTGAAGCTCCTGTTCAAAAATCATGCTCCGAAATCAACTTTTTTCATCTCAGGGATTCATTTTGGGATGGTAACTAAAGTTTAAAGCAGAAATAGCGGCACTTTTAAAATTTTCATTTTTGGCCAAAATCGATGGGTCCGGGGCTTATGGAATTTCTCATATGCCCCAAAACAGTTGAAGCTCCTGTTAAAAAAATCATGCTCCGAAATCAACTTTTTTCATCTCAGGGATTCATTTTGGGATGGTAACTAAAGTTTAAAGCAGAAATAGGGGCACTTTTAAAATTTTCATTTTTGACCAAAATCGATGGGTCCGGGGCTTAGGGAATTTCTCATATGCCCCAAATCCGTTGAAGCTCCTGTTCAAAAATCATGCTCCGAAATCAACTTTTTCATCTCAGGGATTAATTTTGGGATGGTAACTAAAGTTTAAAGCAGAAATAGGGGCACTTTTAAAATGTTCATTTTTGACCAAAATCGATGGGTCCGGGGCTTAGGGAATTTCTCATATGCCACAAAACCGTTGAAGCTCCTGTTCAAAAATCATGCTCCGAAATCAACTTTTTTCATCTCAGGGATTCATTTTGGGATGGTAACTAAAGTTTAAAGCAGAAATAGGGGCACTTTTAAAATTTTCATTTTTGACCAAAATCGATGGGTCCGGGGCTTAGGGAATTTTTCATATGCCACAAAACAGTTGAAGCTCCTGTTCAAAAATCATGCTCTGAAATCAACTTTTTTCATCTTAGGGATTCATTTTGGGATGGTAACTAAAGTTTAAAGCAGAAATAGGGGCACTTTTAAAATTTTCATTTTTGACCAAAATCGATGGGTCCGGGGCTTAGGGAATTTCTCATATGCCACAAAACCGTTGAAGCTCCTGTTCAAAAATCATGCTCCGAAATCAACTTTTTTCATCTCAGGGATTCATTTTCGGATGGTAACTAAAGTTTAAAGCAGAAATAGGGGCACTTTAAAAATTTTCATTTTTGACCAAAATCGATGGGTCCGGGGCTTAGGGAATTTCTCATATGCCCCAAACCCGTTGAAGCTCCTGTTCAAAAATCATGCTCCGAAATCAACTTTTTTCATCTCAGGGATTCATTTTGGGATGGTAACTAAAGTTTAAAGCAGAAATAGGGGCACTTTTAAAATTTTCATTTTTGACCAAAATCGATGGGTCCGGGGCTTAGGGAATTTCTCATATGCCACAAAACCGTTGAAGCTCCTGTTCAAAAATCATGCTCCGAAATCAACTTTTTTCATCTCAGGGATTCATTTTGGTATGGTAACTAAAGTTTAAAGCAGAAATAGGGGCACTTTTAAAATTTTCATTTTTGACCAAAATAGATGGGTCCGGGGCTTAGGGAATTTCTCATATGCCCCAAACCCGTTGAAGCTCCTGTTCAAAAATCATGCTCCTAAATCAACTTTTTTCATCTCAGGGATTCATTTTGGGATGGTAACTAAAGTTTAAAGCAGAAATAGGGGCACTTTTAAAATTTAAATTTTTGACCAAAATCGATGGGTCCGGGGCTTAGGGAATTTCTCATATGCCACAAAACCGTTGAAGCTCCTGTTTAAAAATCATGCTCCGAAATCAACTTTTTTCATCTCAGGGATTCATTTTGGGATGGTAACTAAAGTTTAAAGCAGAAATAGGGGCACTTTTAAAATTTTCATTTTTGACCAAAATCGATTGGTCCGGGGCTTAGGGAATTTCTCATATGCCACAAAACAGTTGAAGCTCCTGTTCAAAAATCATGCTCTGAAATCAACTTTTTTCATCTTAGGGATTCATTTTGGGATGGTAACTAAAGTTTAAAGCAGAAATAGGGGCACTTTTAAAATTTTCATTTTTGACCAAAATCGATGGGTCCGGGGCTTAGGGAATTTCTCATATGCCACAAAACCGTTGAAGCTCCTGTTCAAAAATCATGCTCCGAAATCAACTTTTTTCATCTCAGGGATTCATTTTGGGATGGTAACTAAAGTTTAAAGCAGAAATAGGGGCACTTTAAAAATTTTCATTTTTGACCAAAATCGATGGGTCCGGGGCTTAGTGAATTTCTCATATGCCCCAAACCCGTTGAAGCTCCTGTTCAAAAATCATGCTCCGAAATCAACTTTTTTCATCTCAGGGATTCATTTTGGGATGGTAACTAAAGTTTAAAGCAGAAATAGGGGCACTTTTAAAATTTTCATTTTTGACCAAAATCGATGGGTCCGGGGCTTAGGGAATTTCTCATATGCCACAAAACCGTTGAAGCTCCTGTTCAAAAATCATGCTCTGAAATCAACTTTTTTCATCTCAGGGATTCATTTTGGGATGGTAACTAAAGTTTAAAGCAGAAATAGGGGCACTTTTAAAATTTTCATTTTTGACCAAAATCGATGGGTCCGGGGCTTATGGAATTTCTCATATGCCCCAAAACCGTTGAAGCTCCTGTTAAAAAATCATGCTCCGAAATCAACTTTTTTCATCTCAGGGATTCATTTTGGGATGGTAACTAAAGTTTAAAGCAGAAATAGGGGCACTTTTAAAATTTTCATTTTTGACCAAAATCGATGGGTCCGGGGCTTAGGGAATTTCTCATATGCCCCAAATCCGTTGAAGCTCCTGTTCAAAAATCATGCTCCGAAATCAACTTTTTTCATCTCAGGGATTCATTTTGGGATGGTAACTAAAGTTTAAAGCAGAAATAGGGGCACTTTTAACATTTTCATTTTTGACCAAAATCGATGGGTCCGGGGCTTAGGGAATTTCTCATATGCCACAAAACCGTTGAAGCTCCTGTTCAAAAATCATGCTCCGAAATCAACTTTTTTCATCTCAGGGATTCATTTTGGGATGGTAACTAAAGTTTAAAGCAGAAATAGGGGCACTTTTAAAATTTTCATTTTTGACCAAAATCGATGGGTCCGGGGCTCAGGGAATTTCTCATATGCCCCAAATCCGTTGAAGCTCCTGTTCAAAAATCATGCTCCGAAATCAACTTTTTTCATCTCAGGGATTCATTTTGGGATGGTAACTAAAGTTTAAAGCAGAAATAGGGGCACTTTTAAAATTTTCATTTTTGACCAAAATCGATGGGTCCAGGGCTTAGGGAATTTCTCATATGCCCCAAATCCGTTGAAGCTCCTGTTCAAAAATCATGCTCCGAAATCAACTTTTTTCATCTCAGGGATTCATTTTGGGATGGTAACTAAAGTTTAAAGCAGAAATAGGGGCACTTTTAAAATTTTCATTTTTGACCAAAATCGATGGGTCCGGGGCTTAGGGAATTTCTCATATGCCACAAAACAGTTGAAGCTCCTGTTCAAAAATCATGCTCTGAAATCAACTTTTTTAATCTCAGGGATTCATTTTAGGATGGTAACTAAAGTTTAAAGCAGAAATAGGGGCACTTTTAAAATTTTAATTTTTGACCAAAATCGATGGATCCAGGGCTTAGGGAATTTCTCATATGCCCCAAAACCGTTGAAGCTCCTGTTCAAAAATCATGCTCCGAAATCAACTTTTTTCATCTCAGGGATTCATTTTTTGATGGTAACTAAAGTTTAAAGCAGAAATAGGGGCACTTTTAAAATTTTCATTTTTGACCAAAATCGATGGGTCCGGGCTTATGGAATTTCTTATATGCCCCAAAACCGTTGAAGCTCCTGTTTAAAAATCATGCTCCAAAATCAACTTTTTTCATCTCAGGGATTCATTTTGGGATGGTAACTAAAGTTTAAAGCAGAAATAGGGGCACTTTTAAAATTTTCATTTTTGACCAAAATCGATGGGTCCGGGGCTTAGGGAATTTCTCATATGCCCCAAATCCGTTGAAGCTCCTGTTCAAAAATCATGCTCCGAAATCAACTTTTTTCATCTCAGGGATTCATTTTGGGATGGTAACTAAAGTTTAAAGCAGAAATAGGGGCACTTTTAAAATTTTCATTTTTGACCAAAATTGATGGGTCCGGGGCTTAGGGAATTTCTCATATGCCACAAAACAGTTGAAGCTCCTGTTCAAAAATCATGCTCTGAAATCAACTTTTTTCATCTCAGGGATTCATTTTGGGATGGTAACTAAAGTTTAAAGCAGAAATAGGGGCACTTTTAAAATTTTCATTTTTGACCAAATTCGATGGGTCCGGGGCTTAGGGAATTTCTCATATGCCACAAAACCATTGAAGCTCCTGTTCAAAAATCATGCTCCGAAATCAACTTTTTTCATCTCAGGGATTCATTTTGGGATGGTAACTAAAGTTTAAAGCAGAAATAGGGGCACTTTAAAAATTTTCATTTTTGACCAAAATCGATGGGTCCGGGGCTTAGGGAATTTCTCATATGCCCCAAACCCGTTGAAGCTCCTGTTCAAAAATCATGCTCCGAAATCAACTTTTTTCATCTCAGGGATTCATTTTGGGATGGTAACTAAAGTTTAAAGCAGAAATAGGGGCACTTTTAAAATTTTCATTTTTGACCAAAATCGATGGGTCCGGGGCTTAGGGAATTTCTCATATGCCACAAAACCGTTGAAGCTCCTGTTCAAAAATCATGCTCCGAAATCAACTTTTTTCATCTCAGGGATTCATTTTGGGATGGTAACTAAAGTTTAAAGCAGAAATAGGGGCACTTTTAAAATTTTAATTTTTAACCAAAATCGATGGGTCCGGGGCTTAGGGAATTTCTCATATGCCCCAAATCCGTTGAAGCTCCTGTTCAAAAATCATGCTCCGAAATCAACTTTTTTCATCTCAGGGATTCATTTTGGGATGGTAACTAAAGTTTAAAGCAGAAATAGGGGCACTTTTAAAATTTTCATTTTTGACCAAAATCGATGGGTCCGGGGCTTAGGGAATTTCTCATATGCCACAAAACAGTTGAAGCTCCTGTTCAAAAACCATGCTCTGAAATCAACTTTTTTCATCTCAGGGATTCATTTTAGGATGGTAACTAAAGTTTAAAGCAGAAATAGGGGCACTTTTAAAATTTTCATTTTTGACCAAAATCGATGGATCCAGGGCTTAGGGAATTTCTCATATGCCCCAAATCCGTTGAAGCTCCTGTTCAAAAATCATGCTCCGAAATCAACTTTTTTCATCTCAGGGATTCATTTTGGGATGGTAACTAAAGTTTAAAGCAGAAATAGGGGCACTTTTAAAATTTTCATTTTTGACCAAAATCGATGGGTCCAGGGCTTATGGAATTTCTCATATGCCCCAAAACCGTTGAAGCTCCTGTTAAAAAATCATGCTCCGAAATCAACTTTTTTCATCTCAGGGATTCATTTTAGGATGGTAACTAAAGTTTAAAGCAGAAATAGGGGCACTTTTAAAATTTTCATTTTTGACCAAAATCGATGGATCCAGGGCTTAGGGAATTTCTCATATGCCACAAAACAGTTGAAGCTCCTGTTCAAAAATCATGCTCTGAAATCAACTTTTTTCATCTCAGAGATTCATTTTGGGATGGTAACTAAAGTTTAAAGCAGAAATAGGGGCACTTTTAAAATTTTCATTTTTGACCAAATTCGATGGGTCCGGGGCTTAGGGAATTTCTCATATGCCACAAAACCATTGAAGCTCCTGTTCAAAAATCATGCTCCGAAATCAACTTTTTTCATCTCAGGGATTCATTTTGGGATGGTAACTAAAGTTTAAAGCAGAAATAGGGGCACTTTAAAAATTTTCATTTTTGACCAAAATCGATGGGTCCGGGGCTTAGGGAATTTCTCATATGCCCCAAACCCGTTGAAGCTCCTGTTCAAAAATCATGCTCCGAAATCAACTTTTTTCATCTCAGGGATTCATTTTGGGATGGTAACTAAAGTTTAAAGCAGAAATAGGGGCACTTTTAAAATTTTCATTTTTGACCAAAATCGATGGGTCCGGGGCTTAGGGAATTTCTCATATGCCACAAAACCGTTGAAGCTCCTGTTCAAAAATCATGCTCCGAAATCAACTTTTTTCATCTCAGGGATTCATTTTGGGATGGTAACTAAAGTTTAAAGCAGAAATAGGGGCACTTTTAAAATTTTAATTTTTAACCAAAATCGATGGGTCCGGGGCTTAGGGAATTTCTCATATGCCCCAAATCCGTTGAAGCTCCTGTTCAAAAATCATGCTCCGAAATCAACTTTTTTCATCTCAGGGATTCATTTTGGGATGGTAACTAAAGTTTAAAGCAGAAATAGGGGCACTTTTAAAATTTTCATTTTTGACCAAAATCGATGGGTCCGGGGCTTAGGGAATTTCTCATATGCCACAAAACAGTTGAAGCTCCTGTTCAAAAACCATGCTCTGAAATCAACTTTTTTCATCTCAGGGATTCATTTTAGGATGGTAACTAAAGTTTAAAGCAGAAATAGGGGCACTTTTAAAATTTTCATTTTTGACCAAAATCGATGGATCCAGGGCTTAGGGAATTTCTCATATGCCCCAAATCCGTTGAAGCTCCTGTTCAAAAATCATGCTCCGAAATCAACTTTTTTCATCTCAGGGATTCATTTTGGGATGGTAACTAAAGTTTAAAGCAGAAATAGGGGCACTTTTAAAATTTTCATTTTTGACCAAAATCGATGGGTCCAGGGCTTATGGAATTTCTCATATGCCCCAAAACCGTTGAAGCTCCTGTTAAAAAATCATGCTCCGAAATCAACTTTTTTCATCTCAGGGATTCATTTTGGGATGGTAACTAAAGTTTAAAGCAGAAATAGGGGCACTTTTAAAATTTTCATTTTTGACCAAAATCGATGGGTCCGGGGCTTAGGGAATTTCTCATATGCCCCAAATCCGTTGAAGCTCCTGTTCAAAAATCATGCTCCAAAATCAACTTTTTTCATCTCAGGGATTCATTTTGGGATGGTAACTAAAGTTTAAAGCAGAAATATGGGCACTTTTAAAATTTTCATTTTTGACCAAAATCGATGGGTCCGGGGCTTAGGGAATTTCTCATATGCCCCAAAACCGTTGAAGCTCCTGTTCAAAAATCATGCTCCGAAATCAACTTTTTTCATCTCAGGGATTCATTTTGGTATGTTAACTAAAGTTTAAAGCAGAAATAGGGGCACTTTTAAAATTTTCATTTTTGACCAAAATCGATGGGTCCGGGGCTTAGGGAATTTCTCATATGCCACAAAACCGTTGAAGCTCCTGTTCAAAAATCATGCTCCGAAATCAACTTTTTTCATCTCAGGGATTCATTTTGGGATGGTAACTAAAGTTTAAAGCAGAAATAGGGGCACTTTTAAAATTTTCATTTTTGACCAAAATCGATGGATCCGGGGCTTAGGGAATTTCTCATATGCCCCAAATCCGTTGAAGCTCCTGTTCAAAAATCATTCTCCGAAATCAACTTTTTTCATCTCAGGGATTCATTTTGGGATGGTAACTAAAGTTTAAAGCAGAAATAGGGGCACTTTTAAAATTTTCATTTTTGACCAAAATCGATGGGTCCAGGGCTTATGGAATTTCTCATATGCCCCAAAACCGTTGAAGCTCCTGTTAAAAAATCATGCTCCGAAATCAACTTTTTTCATCTCAGGGATTCATTTTGGGATGGTAACTAAAGTTTAAAGCAGAAATAGGGGCACTTTTAAAATTTTCATTTTTGACCAAAATCGATGGGTCCGGGGCTTAGGGAATTTCTCATATGCCCCAAATCCGTTGAAGCTCCTGTTCAAAAATCATGCTCCGAAATCAACTTTTTTCATCTCAGGGATTCATTTTGGGATGGTAACTAAAGTTTAAAGCAGAAATAGGGGCACTTTTAAAATGTTCATTTTTGACCAAAATCGATGGGTCCGGGGCTTAGGGAATTTCTCATATGCCCCAAAACCGTTGAAGCTCCTGTTCAAAAATCATGCTCCGAAATCAACTTTTTTCATCTCAGGGATTCATTTTGGTATGTTAACTAAAGTTTAAAGCAGAAATAGGGGCACTTTTAAAATTTTCATTTTTGACCAAAATCGATGGGTCCGGGGCTTAGGGAATTTCTCATATGCCACAAAACCGTTGAAGCTCCTGTTCAAAAATCATGCTCCGAAATCAACTTTTTTCATCTCAGGGATTCATTTTGGGATGGTAACTAAAGTTTAAAGCAGAAATAGGGGCACTTTTAAAATTTTCATTTTTGACCAAAATCGATGGATCCGGGGCTTAGGGAATTTCTCATATGCCCCAAATCCGTTGAAGCTCCTGTTCAAAAATCATTCTCCGAAATCAACTTTTTTCATCTCAGGGATTCATTTTGGGATGGTAACTAAAGTTTAAAGCAGAAATAGGGGCACTTTTAAAATTTTCATTTTTGACCAAAATCGATGGGTCCAGGGCTTATGGAATTTCTCATATGCCCCAAAACCGTTGAAGCTCCTGTTAAAAAATCATGCTCCGAAATCAACTTTTTTCATCTCAGGGATTCATTTTGGGATGGTAACTAAAGTTTAAAGCAGAAATAGGGGCACTTTTAAAATTTTCATTTTTGACCAAAATCGATGGGTCCGGGGCTTAGGGAATTTCTCATATGCCCCAAATCCGTTGAAGCTCCTGTTCAAAAATCATGCTCCGAAATCAACTTTTTTCATCTCAGGGATTCATTTTGGGATGGTAACTAAAGTTTAAAGCAGAAATAGGGGCACTTTTAAAATGTTCATTTTTGACCAAAATCGATGGGTCCGGGGCTTAGGGAATTTCTCATATGCCACAAAACCGTTGAAGCTCCTGTTCAAAAATCATGCTCCGAAATAAACTTTTTTCATCTCAGGGATTCATTTTGGTATGGTAACTAAAGTTTAAAGCAGAAATAGGGGCACTTTTAAAATTTTCATTTTTGACCAAAATCGATGGGTCCGGGGCTTAGGGAATTTCTCATATGCCACAAAACCGTTGAAGCTCCTGTTCAAAAATCATGCTCAGAAATCAACTTTTTTCATCTCAGGGATTCATTTTGGGATGGTAACTAAAGTTTAAAGCAGAAATAGGGGCACTTTTAAAATTTTCATTTTTGACCAAAATCGATGGGTCCGGGGCTTAGGGAATTTCTCATATGCCCCAAATCCGTTGAAGCTCCTGTTCAAAAATCATGCTCCGAAATCAACTTTTTTCATCTCAGGGATTCATTTTGGGATGGTAACTAAAGTTTAAAGCAGAAATAGGGGCACTTTTAAAATTTTCATTTTTGACCAAAATCGATGGGTCCGGGGCTTAGGGAATTTCTCATATGCCACAAAACAGTTGAAGCTCCTGTTCAAAAATCATGCTCTGAAATCAACTTTTTTCATCTCAGGGATTCATTTTAGGATGGTAACTAAAGTTTAAAGCAGAAATAGGGGCACTTTTAAAATTTTCATTTTTGACCAAAATCGATGGATCCAGGGCTTAGGGAATTTCTCATATGCCCCAAAACCGTTGAAGCTCCTGTTCAAAAATCATGCTCCGAAATCAACTTTTTTCATCTCAGGGATTCATTTTGGGATGGTAACTAAAGTTTAAAGCAGAAATATGGGCACTTTTAAAATTTTCATTTTTGACCAAAATCGATGGGTCCGGGGCTTAGGGAATTTCTCATATGCCCCAAAACCGTTGAAGCTCCTGTTCAAAAATCATGCTCCGAAATCAACTTTTTTCATCTCAGGGATTCATTTTGGGATGGTAACTAAAGTTTAAAGCAGAAATAGGGGCACTTTTAAAATTTTCATTTTTGACCAAAATCGATGGGTCCGGCCGGGGCTTATGGAATTTCTCATATGCCCCAAAACCGTTGAAGCTCCTGTTAAAAAATCATGCTCCGAAATCAACTTTTTTCATCTCAGGGATTCATTTTGGGATGGTAACTAAAGTTTAAAGCAGAAATAGGGGCACTTTTAAAATTTTCATTTTTGACCAAAATCGATGGGTCCGGGGCTTAGGGAATTTCTCATATGCCCCAAATCCGTTGAAGCTCCTGTTCAAAAATCATGCTCCGAAATCAACTTTTTTCATCTCAGGGATTCATTTTGGGATGGTAACTAAAGTTTAAAGCAGAAATAGGGGCACTTTTAAAATTTTAATTTTTGACCAAAATCGATGGATCCAGGGCTTAGGGAATTTCTCATATGCCCCAAAACCGTTGAAGCTCCTGTTCAAAAATCATGCTCCGAAATCAACTTTTTTCATCTCAGGGATTCATTTTGGGATGGTAACTAAAGTTTAAAGCAGAAATAGGGGCACTTTTAACATTTTCATTTTTGACCAAAATCGATGGGTCCGGGGCTTAGGGAATTTCTCATATGCCACAAAACCGTTGAAGCTCCTGTTCAAAAATCATGCTCCGAAATCAACTTTTTTCATCTCAGGGATTCATTTTGGGATGGTAACTAAAGTTTAAAGCAGAAATAGGGGCACTTTTAAAATTTTCATTTTTGACCAAAATTGATGGGTCCGGGGCTTAGGGAATTTCTCATATGCCCCAAACCCGTTGAAGCTCCTGTTCAAAAATCATGCTCCGAAATCAACTTTTTTCATCTCAGGGATTCATTTTGGTATGGTAACTAAAGTTTAAAGCAGAAATAGGGGCACTTTTAAAATTTTCATTTTTGACCAAAATCGATGGGTCCGGGGCTTAGGGAATTTCTCATATGCCACAAAACCGTTGAAGCTCCTGTTCAAAAATTATGCTCCGAAATCAACTTTTTTCATCTCAGGGATTCATTTTGGGATGGTAACTAAAGTTTAAAGCAGAAATAGGGGCACTTTTAAAATTTTCATTTTTGACCAAAATCGATGGGTCCAGGGCTTAGGGAATTTCTCATATGCCCCAAATCCGTTGAAGCTCCTGTTCAAAAATCATGCTCCGAAATCAACTTTTTTCATCTCAGGGATTCATTTTGGGATGGTAACTAAAGTTTAAAGCAGAAATAGGGGCACTTTTAAAATTTTCATTTTTGACCAAAATCGATGGGTCCGGGGCTTAGGGAATTTCTCATATGCCCCAAAACCGTTGAAGCTCCTGTTCAAAAATCATGCTCCGAAATCAACTTTTTTCATCTCAGGGATTCATTTTGGTATGGTAACTAAAGTTTAAAGCAGAAATAGGGGCACTTTTAAAATTTTCATTTTTGACCAAAATCGATGGGTCCGGGGCTTAGGGAATTTCTCATATGCCACAAAACCGTTGAAGCTCCTGTTCAAAAATCATGCTCCGAAATCAACTTTTTTCATCTCAGGGATTCATTTTGGGATGGTAACTAAAGTTTAAAGCAGAAATAGGGGCACTTTTAAAATTTTCATTTTTGACCAAAATCGATGGGTCCAGGGCTTAGGGAATTTCTCATATGCCCCAAATCCGTTGAAGCTCCTGTTCAAAAATCATGCTCCGAAATCAACTTTTTTCATCTCAGGGATTCATTTTGGGATGGTAACTAAAGTTTAAAGCAGAAATAGGGGCACTTTTAAAATTTTCATTTTTGACCAAAATCGATGGGTCCGGGGCTTAGGGAATTTCTCATATGCCCCAAAACCGTTGAAGCTCCTGTTCAAAAATCATGCTCCGAAATCAACTTTTTTCATCTCAGGGATTCATTTTGGGATGGTAACTAAAGTTTAAAGCAGAAATAGGGGCACTTTTAAAATTTTCATTTTTGACCAAAATCGATGGGTCCGGGGCTTAGGGAATTTCTCATATGCCACAAAACAGTTGAAGCTCCTGTTCAAAAATCATGCTCTGAAATCAACTTTTTTCATCTCAGGGATTCATTTTAGGATGGTAACTAAAGTTTAAAGCAGAAATAGGGGCACTTTTAAAATTTTCATTTTTGACCAAAATCGATGGATCCAGGGCTTAGGGAATTTCTCATATGCCCCAAAACCGTTGAAGCTCCTGTTCAAAAATCATGCTCCGAAATCAACTTTTTTCATCTCAGGGATTCATTTTGGGATGGTAACTAAAGTTTAAAGCAGAAATATGGGCACTTTTAAAATTTTCATTTTTGACCAAAATCGATGGGTCCGGGGCTTAGGGAATTTCTCATATGCCCCAAAACCGTTGAAGCTCCTGTTCAAAAATCATGCTCCGAAATCAACTTTTTTCATCTCAGGGATTCATTTTGGGATGGTAACTAAAGTTTAAAGCAGAAATAGGGGCACTTTAAAAATTTTCATTTTTGACCAAAATCGATGGGTCCGGCCGGGGCTTATGGAATTTCTCATATGCCCCAAAACCGTTGAAGCTCCTGTTAAAAAATCATGCTCCGAAATCAACTTTTTTCATCTCAGGGATTCATTTTGGGATGGTAACTAAAGTTTAAAGCAGAAATAGGGGCACTTTTAAAATGTTCATTTTTGACCAAAATCGATGGGTCCAGGGCTTAGGGAATTTCTCATATGCCCCAAATCCGTTGAAGCTCCTGTTCAAAAATCATTCTCCGAAATCAACTTTTTTCATCTCAGGGATTCATTTTGGGATGGTAACTAAAGTTTAAAGCAGAAATAGGGGCACTTTTAAAATTTTCATTTTTGACCAAAATCGATGGGTACAGGGCTTATGGAATTTCTCATATGCCCCAAAACCGTTGAAGCTCCTGTTAAAAAATCATGCTCCGAAATCAACTTTTTTCATCTCAGGGATTCATTTTGGGATGGTAACTAAAGTTTAAAGCAGAAATAGGGGTACTTTTAAAATTTTCATTTTTGACCAAAATCGATGGGTCCGGGGCTTAGGGAATTTCTCATATGCCCCAAATCCGTTGAAGCTCCTGTTCAAAAATCATGCTCCGAAATCAACTTTTTTCATCTCAGGGATTCATTTTGGGATGGTAACTAAAGTTTAAAGCAGAAATAGGGGCACTTTTAAAATGTTCATTTTTGACCAAAATCGATGGGTCCGGGGCTTAGGGAATTTCTCATATGCCACAAAACCGTTGAAGCTCCTGTTCAAAAATCATGCTCCGAAATCAACTTTTTTCATCTCAGGGATTCATTTTGGGATGGTAACTAAAGTTTAAAGCAGAAATAGGGGCACTTTTAAAATTTTCATTTTTGACCAAAATCGATGGATCCAGGGCTTAGGGAATTTCTCATATGCCACAAAACCGTTGAAGCTCCTGTTCAAAAATCATGCTCCGAAATCAACTTTTTTCATCTCAGGGATTCATTTTGGTATGTTAACTAAAGTTTAAAGCAGAAATAGGGGCACTTTTAAAATTTTCATTTTTGACCAAAATCGATGGGTCCGGGGCTTAGGGAATTTCTCATATGCCACAAAACCGTTGAAGCTCCTGTTCAAAAATCATGCTCCGAAATCAACTTTTTTCATCTCAGGGATTCATTTTGGGATGGTAACTAAAGTTTAAAGCAGAAATAGGGGCACTTTTAAAATTTTCATTTTTGACCAAAATCGATGGATCCAGGGCTTAGGGAATTTCTCATATGCCCCAAAACCGTTGAAGCTCCTGTTCAAAAATCATGCTCCGAAATAAACTTTTTTCATCTCAGGGATTCATTTTGGTATGGTAACTAAAGTTTAAAGCAGAAATAGGGGCACTTTTAAAATTTTCATTTTTGACCAAAATCGATGGGTCCGGGGCTTAGGGAATTTCTCATATGCCACAAAACCGTTGAAGCTCCTGTTCAAAAATCATGCTCAGAAATCAACTTTTTTCATCTCAGGGATTCATTTTGGGATGGTAACTAAAGTTTAAAGCAGAAATAGGGGCACTTTTAAAATTTTCATTTTTGACCAAAATCGATGGGTCCGGGGCTTAGGGAATTTCTCATATGCCCCAAATCCGTTGAAGCTCCTGTTCAAAAATCATGCTCCGAAATCAACTTTTTTCATCTCAGGGATTCATTTTGGGATGGTAACTAAAGTTTAAAGCAGAAATAGGGGCACTTTTAAAATTTTCATTTTTGACCAAAATCGATGGGTCCGGGGCTTAGGGAATTTCTCATATGCCACAAAACAGTTGAAGCTCCTGTTCAAAAATCATGCTCTGAAATCAACTTTTTTCATCTCAGGGATTCATTTTAGGATGGTAACTAAAGTTTAAAGCAGAAATAGGGGCACTTTTAAAATTTTCATTTTTGACCAAAATCGATGGATCCAGGGCTTAGGGAATTTCTCATATGCCCCAAAACCGTTGAAGCTCCTGTTCAAAAATCATGCTCCGAAATCAACTTTTTTCATCTCAGGGATTCATTTTGGGATGGTAACTAAAGTTTAAAGCAGAAATATGGGCACTTTTAAAATTTTCATTTTTGACCAAAATCGATGGGTCCGGGGCTTAGGGAATTTCTCATATGCCCCAAAACCGTTGAAGCTCCTGTTCAAAAATCATGCTCCGAAATCAACTTTTTTCATCTCAGGGATTCATTTTGGGATGGTAACTAAAGTTTAAAGCAGAAATAGGGGCACTTTTAAAATTTTCATTTTTGACCAAAATCGATGGGTCCGGCCGGGGCTTATGGAATTTCTCATATGCCCCAAAACCGTTGAAGCTCCTGTTAAAAAATCATGCTCCGAAATCAACTTTTTTCATCTCAGGGATTCATTTTGGGATGGTAACTAAAGTTTAAAGCAGAAATAGGGGCACTTTTAAAATTTTCATTTTTGACCAAAATCGATGGGTCCGGGGCTTAGGGAATTTCTCATATGCCCCAAATCCGTTGAAGCTCCTGTTCAAAAATCATGCTCCGAAATCAACTTTTTTCATCTCAGGGATTCATTTTGGGATGGTAACTAAAGTTTAAAGCAGAAATAGGGGCACTTTTAAAATTTTAATTTTTGACCAAAATCGATGGATCCAGGGCTTAGGGAATTTCTCATATGCCCCAAAACCGTTGAAGCTCCTGTTCAAAAATCATGCTCCGAAATCAACTTTTTTCATCTCAGGGATTCATTTTGGGATGGTAACTAAAGTTTAAAGCAGAAATAGGGGCACTTTTAACATTTTCATTTTTGACCAAAATCGATGGGTCCGGGGCTTAGGGAATTTCTCATATGCCACAAAACCGTTGAAGCTCCTGTTCAAAAATCATGCTCCGAAATCAACTTTTTTCATCTCAGGGATTCATTTTGGGATGGTAACTAAAGTTTAAAGCAGAAATAGGGGCACTTTTAAAATTTTCATTTTTGACCAAAATCGATGGGTCCGGGGCTTAGGGAATTTCTCATATGCCCCAAATCCGTTAAAGCTCCTGTTCAAAAATCATGCTCCGAAATCAACTTTTTTCATCTCAGGGATTCATTTTGGGATGGTAACTAAAGTTTAAAGCAGAAATAGGGGCACTTTTAAAATTTTCATTTTTGACCAAAATCGATGGGTCCGGGGCTTAGGGAATTTCTCATATGCCACAAAACCGTTAAAGCTCCTGTTCAAAAATCATGCTCCGAAATCAACTTTTTTCATCTCAGGGATTCATTTTGGGATGGTAACTAAAGTTTAAAGCAGAAATAGGGGCACTTTTAAAATTTTCATTTTTGACCAAAATCGATGGGTCCGGGGCTTAGGGAATTTCTCATATGCCACAAAACAGTTGAAGCTCCTGTTCAAAAATCATGCTCTGAAATCAACTTTTTTCATCTCAGGGATTCATTTTAGGATGGTAACTAAAGTTTAAAGCAGAAATAGGGGCACTTTTAAAATTTTCATTTTTGACCAAAATCGATGGATCCAGGGCTTAGGGAATTTCTCATATGCCCCAAAACCGTTGAAGCTCCTGTTCAAAAATCATGCTCCGAAATCAACTTTTTTCATCTCAGGGATTCATTTTGGGATGGTAACTAAAGTTTAAAGCAGAAATATGGGCACTTTTAAAATTTTCATTTTTGACCAAAATCGATGGGTCCGGGGCTTAGGGAATTTCTCATATGCCCCAAAACCGTTGAAGCTCCTGTTCAAAAATCATGCTCCGAAATCAACTTTTTTCATCTCAGGGATTCATTTTGGGATGGTAACTAAAGTTTAAAGCAGAAATAGGGGCACTTTAAAAATTTTCATTTTTGACCAAAATCGATGGGTCCGGCCGGGGCTTATGGAATTTCTCATATGCCCCAAAACCGTTGAAGCTCCTGTTAAAAAATCATGCTCCGAAATCAACTTTTTTCATCTCAGGGATTCATTTTGGGATGGTAACTAAAGTTTAAAGCAGAAATAGGGGCACTTTTAAAATTTTCATTTTTGACCAAAATCGATGGGTCCGGGGCTTAGGGAATTTCTCATATGCCCCAAATCCGTTGAAGCTCCTGTTCAAAAATCATGCTCCGAAATCAACTTTTTTCATCTCATGGATTCATTTTGGGATGGTAACTAAAGTTTAAAGCAGAAATAGGGGCACTTTTAAAATGTTCATTTTTGACCAAAATCGATGGGTCCGGGGCTTAGGGAATTTCTCATATGCCACAAAACCGTTGAAGCTCCTGTTCAAAAATCATGCTCCGAAATCAACTTTTTTCATCTCAGGGATTCATTTTGGGATGGTAACTAAAGTTTAAAGCAGAAATAGGGGCACTTTTAAAATTTTCATTTTTGACCAAAATCGATGGGTCCGGGGCTTAGGGAATTTCTCATATGCCACAAAACCGTTGAAGCTCCTGTTAAAAAATCATGCTCCGAAATCAACTTTTTTCATCTCAGGGATTCATTTTGGGATGGTAACTAAAGTTTAAAGCAGAAATAGGGGCACTTTTAAAATTTTAATTTTTGACCAAAATCGATGGATCCAGGGCTTAGGGAATTTCTCATATGCCCCAAAACCGTTGAAGCTCCTGTTCAAAAATCATGCTCCGAAATCAACTTTTTTCATCTCAGGGATTCATTTTGGGATGGTAACTAAAGTTTAAAGCAGAAATAGGGGCACTTTTAACATTTTCATTTTTGACTAAAATCGATGGGTCCGGGGCTTAGGGAATTTCTCATATGCCACAAAACCGTTGAAGCTCCTGTTCAAAAATCATGCTCCGAAATCAACTTTTTTCATCTCAGGGATTCATTTTGGGATGGTAACTAAAGTTTAAAGCAGAAATAGGGGCACTTTTAAAATTTTCATTTTTGACCAAAATCGATGGGTCCGGGGCTTAGGGAATTTCTCATATGCCCCAAATCCGTTAAAGCTCCTGTTCAAAAATCATGCTCCGAAATCAACTTTTTTCATCTCAGGGATTCATTTTGGGATGGTAACTAAAGTTTAAAGCAGAAATAGGGGCACTTTTAAAATTTTCATTTTTGACCAAAATCGATGGGTCCGGGGCTTAGGGAATTTCTCATATGCCACAAAACCGTTAAAGCTCCTGTTCAAAAATCATGCTCCGAAATCAACTTTTTTCATCTCAGGGATTCATTTTGGGATGGTAACTAAAGTTTAAAGCAGAAATAGGGGCACTTTTAAAATTTTCATTTTTGACCAAAATCGATGGGTCCGGGGCTTAGGGAATTTCTCATATGCCACAAAACCGTTGAAGCTCCTGTTCAAAAATCATGCTCCGAAATCAACTTTTTTCATCTAAGGGATTCATTTTGGGATGGTAACTAAAGTTTAAAGCAGAAATAGGGGCACTTTAAAAATTTTCATTTTTGACCAAAATCGATGGGTCCGGGGCTTAGGGAATCACTCATATGCCCCAAACCCGTTGAAGCTCCTGTTCAAAAATCATGCTCCGAAATCAACTTTTTTCATCTCAGGGATTCATTTTGGGATGGTAACTAAAGTTTAAAGCAGAAATAGGGGCACTTTTAAAATTTTCATTTTTGACCAAAATCGATGGGTCCGGGGCTTAGGGAATTTCTCATATACCACAAAACCGTTGAAGCTCCTGTTCAAAAATCATGCTCCGAAATCAACTTTTTTCATCTCAGGGATTCATTTTGGGATGGTAACTAAAGTTTAAAGCAGAAATAGGGGCACTTTTAAAATTTTCATTTTAGACCAAAATCGATGGGTCCGGGGCTTAGGGAATTTCTCATATGCCACAAAACCGTTGAAGCTCCTGCTCAAAAATCATGCTCCGAAATAAACTTTTTTCATCTCAGGGATTCATTTTGGTATGGTAACTAAAGTTTAAAGCAGAAATAGGGGCACTTTTAAAATTTTCATTTTTGACCAAAATCGATGGGTCCGGGGCTTAGGGAATTTCTCATATGCCACAAAACCGTTGAAGCTCCTGTTCAAAAATCATGCTCCGAAATCAACTTTTTTCATCTCAGGGATTCATTTTGGGATGGTAACTAAAGTTTAAAGCAGAAATAGGGGCACTTTTAAAATTTTCATTTTTGACCAAAATCGATGGGTCCGGGGCTTAGGGAATTTCTCATATGCCCCAAATCCGTTGAAGCTCCTGTTCAAAAATCATGCTCCGAAATCAACTTTTTTCATCTCAGGGATTCATTTTGGGATGGTAACTAAAGTTTAAAGCAGAAATAGGGGCACTTTTAAAATTTTCATTTTAGACCAAAATCGATGGGTCCGGGGCTTAGGGAATTTCTCATATGCCACAAAACCGTTGAAGCTCCTGCTCAAAAATCATGCTCCGAAATAAACTTTTTTCATCTCAGGGATTCATTTTGGTATGGTAACTAAAGTTTAAAGCAGAAATAGGGGCACTTTTAAAATTTTCATTTTTGACCAAAATCGATGGGTCCGGGGCTTAGGGAATTTCTCATATGCCACAAAACCGTTGAAGCTCCTGTTCAAAAATCATGCTCCGAAATCAACTTTTTTCATCTCAGGGATTCATTTTGGGATGGTAAATAAAGTTTAAAGCAGAAATAGGGGCACTTTTAAAATTTTCATTTTTGACCAAAATCGATGGGTCCGGGGCTTAGGGAATTTCTCATATGCCCCAAATCCGTTGAAGCTCCTGTTCAAAAATCATGCTCCGAAATCAACTTTTTTCATCTCAGGGATTCATTTGGGGATGGTAACTAAAGTTTAAAGCAGAAATAGGGGCACTTTTAAAATTTTCATTTTTGACCAAAATCGATGGGTCCGGGGCTCAGGGAATTTCTCATATGCCCCAAATCCGTTAAAGCTCCTGTTCAAAAATCATGCTCCGAAATCAACTCTTTTCATCTCAGGGATTCATTTTGGGATGGTAACTAAAGTTTAAAGCAGAAATAGGGGCACTTTTAAAATTTTCATTTTTGACCAAAATCGATGGGTCCGGGGCTTAGGGAATTTCTCATATGCCACAAAACCGTTAAAGCTCCTGTTCAAAAATCATGCTCCGAAATCAACTTTTTTCATCTCAGGGATTCATTTTGGGATGGTAACTAAAGTTTAAAGCAGAAATAGGGGCACTTTTAAAATTTTCATTTTTGACCAAAATCGATGGGTCCAGGGCTTAGGGAATTTCTCATATGCCCCAAATCCGTTGAAGCTCCTGTTCAAAAATCATGCTCCGAAATCAACTTTTTTCATCTCAGGGATTCATTTTGGGATGGTAACTAAAGTTTAAAGCAGAAATAGGGGCACTTTTAAAATTTTCATTTTTGACCAAAATCGATGGGTCCGGGGCTTAGGGAATTTCTCATATGCCACAAAACAGTTGAAGCTCCTGTTCAAAAATCATGCTCTGAAATCAACTTTTTTCATCTCAGGGATTCATTTTAGGATGGTAACTAAAGTTTAAAGCAGAAATAGGGGCACTTTTAAAATTTTAATTTTTGACCAAAATCGATGGATCCAGGGCTTAGGGAATTTCTCATATGCCCCAAAACCGTTGAAGCTCCTGTTCAAAAATCATGCTCCGAAATCAACTTTTTTCATCTCAGGGATTCATTTTTTGATGGTAACTAAAGTTTAAAGCAGAAATAGGGGCACTTTTAAAATTTTCATTTTTGACCAAAATCGATGGGTCCGGGCTTATGGAATTTCTTATATGCCCCAAAACCGTTGAAGCTCCTGTTTAAAAATCATGCTCCAAAATCAACTTTTTTCATCTCAGGGATTCATTTTGGGATGGTAACTAAAGTTTAAAGCAGAAATAGGGGCACTTTTAAAATTTTCATTTTTGACCAAAATCGATGGGTCCGGGGCTTAGGGAATTTCTCATATGCCCCAAATCCGTTGAAGCTCCTGTTCAAAAATCATGCTCCGAAATCAACTTTTTTCATCTCAGGGATTCATTTTGGGATGGTAACTAAAGTTTAAAGCAGAAATAGGGGCACTTTTAAAATTTTCATTTTTGACCAAAATTGATGGGTCCGGGGCTTAGGGAATTTCTCATATGCCACAAAACAGTTGAAGCTCCTGTTCAAAAATCATGCTCTGAAATCAACTTTTTTCATCTCAGGGATTCATTTTGGGATGGTAACTAAAGTTTAAAGCAGAAATAGGGGCACTTTTAAAATTTTCATTTTTGACCAAATTCGATGGGTCCGGGGCTTAGGGAATTTCTCATATGCCACAAAACCATTGAAGCTCCTGTTCAAAAATCATGCTCCGAAATCAACTTTTTTCATCTCAGGGATTCATTTTGGGATGGTAACTAAAGTTTAAAGCAGAAATAGGGGCACTTTAAAAATTTTCATTTTTGACCAAAATCGATGGGTCCGGGGCTTAGGGAATTTCTCATATGCCCCAAACCCGTTGAAGCTCCTGTTCAAAAATCATGCTCCGAAATCAACTTTTTTCATCTCAGGGATTCATTTTGGGATGGTAACTAAAGTTTAAAGCAGAAATAGGGGCACTTTTAAAATTTTCATTTTTGACCAAAATCGATGGGTCCGGGGCTTAGGGAATTTCTCATATGCCACAAAACCGTTGAAGCTCCTGTTCAAAAATCATGCTCCGAAATCAACTTTTTTCATCTCAGGGATTCATTTTGGGATGGTAACTAAAGTTTAAAGCAGAAATAGGGGCACTTTTAAAATTTTAATTTTTAACCAAAATCGATGGGTCCGGGGCTTAGGGAATTTCTCATATGCCCCAAATCCGTTGAAGCTCCTGTTCAAAAATCATGCTCCGAAATCAACTTTTTTCATCTCAGGGATTCATTTTGGGATGGTAACTAAAGTTTAAAGCAGAAATAGGGGCACTTTTAAAATTTTCATTTTTGACCAAAATCGATGGGTCCGGGGCTTAGGGAATTTCTCATATGCCACAAAACAGTTGAAGCTCCTGTTCAAAAACCATGCTCTGAAATCAACTTTTTTCATCTCAGGGATTCATTTTAGGATGGTAACTAAAGTTTAAAGCAGAAATAGGGGCACTTTTAAAATTTTCATTTTTGACCAAAATCGATGGATCCAGGGCTTAGGGAATTTCTCATATGCCCCAAATCCGTTGAAGCTCCTGTTCAAAAATCATGCTCCGAAATCAACTTTTTTCATCTCAGGGATTCATTTTGGGATGGTAACTAAAGTTTAAAGCAGAAATAGGGGCACTTTTAAAATTTTCATTTTTGACCAAAATCGATGGGTCCAGGGCTTATGGAATTTCTCATATGCCCCAAAACCGTTGAAGCTCCTGTTAAAAAATCATGCTCCGAAATCAACTTTTTTCATCTCAGGGATTCATTTTAGGATGGTAACTAAAGTTTAAAGCAGAAATAGGGGCACTTTTAAAATTTTCATTTTTGACCAAAATCGATGGATCCAGGGCTTAGGGAATTTCTCATATGCCACAAAACAGTTGAAGCTCCTGTTCAAAAATCATGCTCTGAAATCAACTTTTTTCATCTCAGAGATTCATTTTGGGATGGTAACTAAAGTTTAAAGCAGAAATAGGGGCACTTTTAAAATTTTCATTTTTGACCAAATTCGATGGGTCCGGGGCTTAGGGAATTTCTCATATGCCACAAAACCATTGAAGCTCCTGTTCAAAAATCATGCTCCGAAATCAACGTTTTTCATCTCAGGGATTCATTTTGGGATGGTAACTAAAGTTTAAAGCAGAAATAGGGGCACTTTAAAAATTTTCATTTTTGACCAAAATCGATGGGTCCGGGGCTTAGGGAATTTCTCATATGCCCCAAACCCGTTGAAGCTCCTGTTCAAAAACCATGCTCTGAAATCAACTTTTTTCATCTCAGGGATTCATTTTAGGATGGTAACTAAAGTTTAAAGCAGAAATAGGGGCACTTTTAAAATTTTCATTTTTGACCAAAATCGATGGATCCAGGGCTTAGGGAATTTCTCATATGCCCCAAATCCGTTGAAGCTCCTGTTCAAAAATCATGCTCCGAAATCAACTTTTTTCATCTCAGGGATTCATTTTGGGATGGTAACTAAAGTTTAAAGCAGAAATAGGGGCACTTTTAAAATTTTCATTTTTGACCAAAATCGATGGGTCCAGGGCTTATGGAATTTCTCATATGCCCCAAAACCGTTGAAGCTCCTGTTAAAAAATCATGCTCCGAAATCAACTTTTTTCATCTCAGGGATTCATTTTGGGATGGTAACTAAAGTTTAAAGCAGAAATAGGGGCACTTTTAAAATTTTCATTTTTGACCAAAATCGATGGGTCCGGGGCTTAGGGAATTTCTCATATGCCCCAAATCCGTTGAAGCTCCTGTTCAAAAATCATGCTCCAAAATCAACTTTTTTCATCTCAGGGATTCATTTTGGGATGGTAACTAAAGTTTAAAGCAGAAATATGGGCACTTTTAAAATTTTCATTTTTGACCAAAATCGATGGGTCCGGGGCTTAGGGAATTTCTCATATGCCCCAAAACCGTTGAAGCTCCTGTTCAAAAATCATGCTCCGAAATCAACTTTTTTCATCTCAGGGATTCATTTTGGTATGTTAACTAAAGTTTAAAGCAGAAATAGGGGCACTTTTAAAATTTTCATTTTTGACCAAAATCGATGGGTCCGGGGCTTAGGGAATTTCTCATATGCCACAAAACCGTTGAAGCTCCTGTTCAAAAATCATGCTCCGAAATCAACTTTTTTCATCTCAGGGATTCATTTTGGGATGGTAACTAAAGTTTAAAGCAGAAATAGGGGCACTTTTAAAATTTTCATTTTTGACCAAAATCGATGGATCCAGGGCTTAGGGAATTTCTCATATGCCCCAAATCCGTTGAAGCTCCTGTTCAAAAATCATTCTCCGAAATCAACTTTTTTCATCTCAGGGATTCATTTTGGGATGGTAACTAAAGTTTAAAGCAGAAATAGGGGCACTTTTAAAATTTTCATTTTTGACCAAAATCGATGGGTCCAGGGCTTATGGAATTTCTCATATGCCCCAAAACCGTTGAAGCTCCTGTTAAAAAATCATGCTCCGAAATCAACTTTTTTCATCTCAGGGATTCATTTTGGGATGGTAACTAAAGTTTAAAGCAGAAATAGGGGCACTTTTAAAATTTTCATTTTTGACCAAAATCGATGGATCCAGGGCTTAGGGAATTTCTCATATGCCCCAAATCCGTTGAAGCTCCTGTTCAAAAATCATTCTCCGAAATCAACTTTTTTCATCTCAGGGATTCATTTTGGGATGGTAACTAAAGTTTAAAGCAGAAATAGGGGCACTTTTAAAATTTTCATTTTTGACCAAAATCGATGGGTCCAGGGCTTATGGAATTTCTCATATGCCCCAAAACCGTTGAAGCTCCTGTTAAAAAATCATGCTCCGAAATCAACTTTTTTCATCTCAGGGATTCATTTTGGGATGGTAACTAAAGTTTAAAGCAGAAATAGGGGCACTTTTAAAATTTTCATTTTTGACCAAAATCGATGGGTCCGGGGCTTAGGGAATTTCTCATATGCCCCAAATCCGTTGAAGCTCCTGTTCAAAAATCATGCTCCGAAATCAACTTTTTTCATCTCAGGGATTCATTTTGGGATGGTAACTAAAGTTTAAAGCAGAAATAGGGGCACTTTTAAAATGTTCATTTTTGACCAAAATCGATGGGTCCGGGGCTTAGGGAATTTCTCATATGCCACAAAACCGTTGAAGCTCCTGTTCAAAAATCATGCTCCGAAATCAACTTTTTTCATCTCAGGGATTCATTTTGGGATGGTAACTAAAGTTTAAAGCAGAAATAGGGGCACTTTTAAAATTTTCATTTTTGACCAAAATCGATGGATCCAGGGCTTAGGGAATTTCTCATATGCCACAAAACCGTTGAAGCTCCTGTTCAAAAATCATGCTCCGAAATCAACTTTTTTCATCTCAGGGATTCATTTTGGTATGTTAACTAAAGTTTAAAGCAGAAATAGGGGCACTTTTAAAATTTTCATTTTTGACCAAAATCGATGGGTCCGGGGCTTAGGGAATTTCTCATATGCCACAAAACCGTTGAAGCTCCTGTTCAAAAATCATGCTCCGAAATCAACTTTTTTCATCTCAGGGATTCATTTTGGGATGGTAACTAAAGTTTAAAGCAGAAATAGGGGCACTTTTAAAATTTTCATTTTTGACCAAAATCGATGGATCCAGGGCTTAGGGAATTTCTCATATGCCCCAAAACCGTTGAAGCTCCTGTTCAAAAATCATGCTCCGAAATAAACTTTTTTCATCTCAGGGATTCATTTTGGTATGGTAACTAAAGTTTAAAGCAGAAATAGGGGCACTTTTAAAATTTTCATTTTTGACCAAAATCGATGGGTCCGGGGCTTAGGGAATTTCTCATATGCCACAAAACCGTTGAAGCTCCTGTTCAAAAATCATGCTCAGAAATCAACTTTTTTCATCTCAGGGATTCATTTTGGGATGGTAACTAAAGTTTAAAGCAGAAATAGGGGCACTTTTAAAATTTTCATTTTTGACCAAAATCGATGGGTCCGGGGCTTAGGGAATTTCTCATATGCTCCAAATCCGTTGAAGCTCCTGTTCAAAAATCATGCTCCGAAATCAACTTTTTTCATCTCAGGGATTCATTTTGGGATGGTAACTAAAGTTTAAAGCAGAAATAGGGGCACTTTTAAAATTTTCATTTTTGACCAAAATCGATGGGTCCGGGGCTTAGGGAATTTCTCATATGCCACAAAACAGTTGAAGCTCCTGTTCAAAAATCATGCTCTGAAATCAACTTTTTTCATCTCAGGGATTCATTTTAGGATGGTAACTAAAGTTTAAAGCAGAAATAGGGGCACTTTTAAAATTTTCATTTTTGACCAAAATCGATGGATCCAGGGCTTAGGGAATTTCTCATATGCCCCAAAACCGTTGAAGCTCCTGTTCAAAAATCATGCTCCGAAATCAACTTTTTTCATCTCAGGGATTCATTTTGGGATGGTAACTAAAGTTTAAAGCAGAAATAGGGGCACTTTTAAAATTTTCATTTTTTGACCAAAATCGATGGGTCCGGGGCTTAGGGAATTTCTCATATGCCCCAAAACCGTTGAAGCTCCTGTTCAAAAATCATGCTCCGAAATCAACTTTTTTCATCTCAGGGATTCATTTTGGGATGGTAACTAAAGTTTAAAGCAGAAATAGGGGCACTTTTAAAATTTTCATTTTTGACCAAAATCGATGGGTCCGGCCGGGGCTTATGGAATTTCTCATATGCCCCAAAACCGTTGAAGCTCCTGTTAAAAAATCATGCTCCGAAATCAACTTTTTTCATCTCAGGGATTCCTTTTGGGATGGTAACTAAAGTTTAAAGCAGAAATAGGGGCACTTTTAAAATTTTCATTTTTGACCAAAATCGATGGGTCCGGGGCTTAGGGAATTTCTCATATGCCACAAAACCGTTAAAGCTCCTGTTCAAAAATCATGCTCCGAAATCAACTTTTTTCATCTCAGGGATTCATTTTGGGATGGTAACTGAAGTTTAAAGCAGAAATAGGGGCACTTTTAAAATTTTCATTTTTGACCAAAATTGATGGGTCCGGGGCTTAGGGAATTTCTCATATGCCCCAAACCCGTTGAAGCTCCTGTTCAAAAATCATGCTCCGAAATCAACTTTTTTCATCTCAGGGATTCATTTTGGGATGGTAACTAAAGTTTAAAGCAGAAATAGGGGCACTTTTAAAATTTTCATTTTTGACCAAAATCGATGGGTCCGGGGCTTAGGGAATTTCTCATATGCCACAAAACCGTTGAAGCTCCTGTTCAAAAATCATGCTCCGAAATCAACTTTTTTCATCTCAGGGATTCATTTTGGGATGGTAACTAAAGTTTAAAGCAGAAATAGGGGCACTTTTAAAATTTTAATTTTTAACCAAAATCGATGGGTCCGGGGCTTAGGGAATTTCTCATATGCCCCAAATCCGTTGAAGCTCCTGTTCAAAAATCATGCTCCGAAATCAACTTTTTTCATCTCAGGGATTCATTTTGGGATGGTAACTAAAGTTTAAAGCAGAAATAGGGGCACTTTTAAAATTTTCATTTTTGACCAAAATCGATGGGTCCGGGGCTTAGGGAATTTCTCATATGCCACAAAACAGTTGAAGCTCCTGTTCAAAAACCATGCTCTGAAATCAACTTTTTTCATCTCAGGGATTCATTTTAGGATGGTAACTAAAGTTTAAAGCAGAAATAGGGGCACTTTTAAAATTTTCATTTTTGACCAAAATCGATGGATCCAGGGCTTAGGGAATTTCTCATATGCCCCAAATCCGTTGAAGCTCCTGTTCAAAAATCATGCTCCGAAATCAACTTTTTTCATCTCAGGGATTCATTTTGGGATGGTAACTAAAGTTTAAAGCAGAAATAGGGGCACTTTTAAAATTTTCATTTTTGACCAAAATCGATGGGTCCAGGGCTTATGGAATTTCTCATATGCCCCAAAACCGTTGAAGCTCCTGTTAAAAAATCATGCTCCGAAATCAACTTTTTTCATCTCAGGGATTCATTTTAGGATGGTAACTAAAGTTTAAAGCAGAAATAGGGGCACTTTTAAAATTTTCATTTTTGACCAAAATCGATGGATCCAGGGCTTAGGGAATTTCTCATATGCCACAAAACAGTTGAAGCTCCTGTTCAAAAATCATGCTCTGAAATCAACTTTTTTCATCTCAGAGATTCATTTTGGGATGGTAACTAAAGTTTAAAGCAGAAATAGGGGCACTTTTAAAATTTTCATTTTTGACCAAATTCGATGGGTCCGGGGCTTAGGGAATTTCTCATATGCCACAAAACCATTGAAGCTCCTGTTCAAAAATCATGCTCCGAAATCAACGTTTTTCATCTCAGGGATTCATTTTGGGATGGTAACTAAAGTTTAAAGCAGAAATAGGGGCACTTTAAAAATTTTCATTTTTGACCAAAATCGATGGGTCCGGGGCTTAGGGAATTTCTCATATGCCCCAAACCCGTTGAAGCTCCTGTTCAAAAACCATGCTCTGAAATCAACTTTTTTCATCTCAGGGATTCATTTTAGGATGGTAACTAAAGTTTAAAGCAGAAATAGGGGCACTTTTAAAATTTTCATTTTTGACCAAAATCGATGGATCCAGGGCTTAGGGAATTTCTCATATGCCCCAAATCCGTTGAAGCTCCTGTTCAAAAATCATGCTCCGAAATCAACTTTTTTCATCTCAGGGATTCATTTTGGGATGGTAACTAAAGTTTAAAGCAGAAATAGGGGCACTTTTAAAATTTTCATTTTTGACCAAAATCGATGGGTCCAGGGCTTATGGAATTTCTCATATGCCCCAAAACCGTTGAAGCTCCTGTTAAAAAATCATGCTCCGAAATCAACTTTTTTCATCTCAGGGATTCATTTTGGGATGGTAACTAAAGTTTAAAGCAGAAATAGGGGCACTTTTAAAATTTTCATTTTTGACCAAAATCGATGGGTCCGGGGCTTAGGGAATTTCTCATATGCCCCAAATCCGTTGAAGCTCCTGTTCAAAAATCATGCTCCAAAATCAACTTTTTTCATCTCAGGGATTCATTTTGGGATGGTAACTAAAGTTTAAAGCAGAAATATGGGCACTTTTAAAATTTTCATTTTTGACCAAAATCGATGGGTCCGGGGCTTAGGGAATTTCTCATATGCCCCAAAACCGTTGAAGCTCCTGTTCAAAAATCATGCTCCGAAATCAACTTTTTTCATCTCAGGGATTCATTTTGGTATGTTAACTAAAGTTTAAAGCAGAAATAGGGGCACTTTTAAAATTTTCATTTTTGACCAAAATCGATGGGTCCGGGGCTTAGGGAATTTCTCATATGCCACAAAACCGTTGAAGCTCCTGTTCAAAAATCATGCTCCGAAATCAACTTTTTTCATCTCAGGGATTCATTTTGGGATGGTAACTAAAGTTTAAAGCAGAAATAGGGGCACTTTTAAAATTTTCATTTTTGACCAAAATCGATGGATCCAGGGCTTAGGGAATTTCTCATATGCCCCAAATCCGTTGAAGCTCCTGTTCAAAAATCATTCTCCGAAATCAACTTTTTTCATCTCAGGGATTCATTTTGGGATGGTAACTAAAGTTTAAAGCAGAAATAGGGGCACTTTTAAAATTTTCATTTTTGACCAAAATCGATGGGTCCAGGGCTTATGGAATTTCTCATATGCCCCAAAACCGTTGAAGCTCCTGTTAAAAAATCATGCTCCGAAATCAACTTTTTTCATCTCAGGGATTCATTTTGGGATGGTAACTAAAGTTTAAAGCAGAAATAGGGGCACTTTTAAAATTTTCATTTTTGACCAAAATCGATGGATCCAGGGCTTAGGGAATTTCTCATATGCCCCAAATCCGTTGAAGCTCCTGTTCAAAAATCATTCTCCGAAATCAACTTTTTTCATCTCAGGGATTCATTTTGGGATGGTAACTAAAGTTTAAAGCAGAAATAGGGGCACTTTTAAAATTTTCATTTTTGACCAAAATCGATGGGTCCAGGGCTTATGGAATTTCTCATATGCCCCAAAACCGTTGAAGCTCCTGTTAAAAAATCATGCTCCGAAATCAACTTTTTTCATCTCAGGGATTCATTTTGGGATGGTAACTAAAGTTTAAAGCAGAAATAGGGGCACTTTTAAAATTTTCATTTTTGACCAAAATCGATGGGTCCGGGGCTTAGGGAATTTCTCATATGCCCCAAATCCGTTGAAGCTCCTGTTCAAAAATCATGCTCCGAAATCAACTTTTTTCATCTCAGGGATTCATTTTGGGATGGTAACTAAAGTTTAAAGCAGAAATAGGGGCACTTTTAAAATGTTCATTTTTGACCAAAATCGATGGGTCCGGGGCTTAGGGAATTTCTCATATGCCACAAAACCGTTGAAGCTCCTGTTCAAAAATCATGCTCCGAAATCAACTTTTTTCATCTCAGGGATTCATTTTGGGATGGTAACTAAAGTTTAAAGCAGAAATAGGGGCACTTTTAAAATTTTCATTTTTGACCAAAATCGATGGATCCAGGGCTTAGGGAATTTCTCATATGCCACAAAACCGTTGAAGCTCCTGTTCAAAAATCATGCTCCGAAATCAACTTTTTTCATCTCAGGGATTCATTTTGGTATGTTAACTAAAGTTTAAAGCAGAAATAGGGGCACTTTTAAAATTTTCATTTTTGACCAAAATCGATGGGTCCGGGGCTTAGGGAATTTCTCATATGCCACAAAACCGTTGAAGCTCCTGTTCAAAAATCATGCTCCGAAATCAACTTTTTTCATCTCAGGGATTCATTTTGGGATGGTAACTAAAGTTTAAAGCAGAAATAGGGGCACTTTTAAAATTTTCATTTTTGACCAAAATCGATGGATCCAGGGCTTAGGGAATTTCTCATATGCCCCAAAACCGTTGAAGCTCCTGTTCAAAAATCATGCTCCGAAATAAACTTTTTTCATCTCAGGGATTCATTTTGGTATGGTAACTAAAGTTTAAAGCAGAAATAGGGGCACTTTTAAAATTTTCATTTTTGACCAAAATCGATGGGTCCGGGGCTTAGGGAATTTCTCATATGCCACAAAACCGTTGAAGCTCCTGTTCAAAAATCATGCTCAGAAATCAACTTTTTTCATCTCAGGGATTCATTTTGGGATGGTAACTAAAGTTTAAAGCAGAAATAGGGGCACTTTTAAAATTTTCATTTTTGACCAAAATCGATGGGTCCGGGGCTTAGGGAATTTCTCATATGCTCCAAATCCGTTGAAGCTCCTGTTCAAAAATCATGCTCCGAAATCAACTTTTTTCATCTCAGGGATTCATTTTGGGATGGTAACTAAAGTTTAAAGCAGAAATAGGGGCACTTTTAAAATTTTCATTTTTGACCAAAATCGATGGGTCCGGGGCTTAGGGAATTTCTCATATGCCACAAAACAGTTGAAGCTCCTGTTCAAAAATCATGCTCTGAAATCAACTTTTTTCATCTCAGGGATTCATTTTAGGATGGTAACTAAAGTTTAAAGCAGAAATAGGGGCACTTTTAAAATTTTCATTTTTGACCAAAATCGATGGATCCAGGGCTTAGGGAATTTCTCATATGCCCCAAAACCGTTGAAGCTCCTGTTCAAAAATCATGCTCCGAAATCAACTTTTTTCATCTCAGGGATTCATTTTGGGATGGTAACTAAAGTTTAAAGCAGAAATAGGGGCACTTTTAAAATTTTCATTTTTTGACCAAAATCGATGGGTCCGGGGCTTAGGGAATTTCTCATATGCCCCAAAACCGTTGAAGCTCCTGTTCAAAAATCATGCTCCGAAATCAACTTTTTTCATCTCAGGGATTCATTTTGGGATGGTAACTAAAGTTTAAAGCAGAAATAGGGGCACTTTTAAAATTTTCATTTTTGACCAAAATCGATGGGTCCGGCCGGGGCTTATGGAATTTCTCATATGCCCCAAAACCGTTGAAGCTCCTGTTAAAAAATCATGCTCCGAAATCAACTTTTTTCATCTCAGGGATTCCTTTTGGGATGGTAACTAAAGTTTAAAGCAGAAATAGGGGCACTTTTAAAATTTTCATTTTTGACCAAAATCGATGGGTCCGGGGCTTAGGGAATTTCTCATATGCCACAAAACCGTTAAAGCTCCTGTTCAAAAATCATGCTCCGAAATCAACTTTTTTCATCTCAGGGATTCATTTTGGGATGGTAACTGAAGTTTAAAGCAGAAATAGGGGCACTTTTAAAATTTTCATTTTTGACCAAAATTGATGGGTCCGGGGCTTAGGGAATTTCTCATATGCCCCAAACCCGTTGAAGCTCCTGTTCAAAAATCATGCTCCGAAATCAACTTTTTTCATCTCAGGGATTCATTTTGGTATGGTAACTAAAGTTTAAAGCAGAAATAGGGGCACTTTTAAAATTTTCATTTTTGACCAAAATCGATGGGTCCGGGGCTTAGGGAATTTCTCATATGCCACAAAACCGTTGAAGCTCCTGTTCAAAAATCATGCTCCGAAATCAACTTTTTTCATCTCAGGGATTCATTTTGGGATGGTAACTAAAGTTTAAAGCAGAAATAGGGGCACTTTTAAAATTTTCATTTTTGACCAAAATCGATGGGTCCAGGGCTTAGGGAATTTCTCATATGCCCCAAATCCGTTGAAGCTCCTGTTCAAAAATCATGCTCCGAAATCAACTTTTTTCATCTCAGGGATTCATTTTGGGATGGTAACTAAAGTTTAAAGCAGAAATAGGGGCACTTTTAAAATTTTCATTTTTGACCAAAATCGATGGGTCCGGGGCTTAGGGAATTTCTCATATGCCCCAAAACCGTTGAAGCTCCTGTTCAAAAATCATGCTCCGAAATCAACTTTTTTCATCTCAGGGATACATTTTGGGATGGTAACTAAAGTTTAAAGCAGAAATAGGGGCACTTTTAAAATTTTCATTTTTGACCAAAATCGATGGGTCCGGGGCTTAGGGAATTTCTCATATGCCACAAAACAGTTGAAGCTCCTGTTCAAAAATCATGCTCTGAAATCAACTTTTTTCATCTCAGGGATTCATTTTAGGATGGTAACTAAAGTTTAAAGCAGAAATAGGGGCACTTTTAAAATTTTCATTTTTGACCAAAATCGATGGATCCAGGGCTTAGGGAATTTCTCATATGCCCCAAAACCGTTGAAGCTCCTGTTCAAAAATCATGCTCCGAAATCAACTTTTTTCATCTCAGGGATTCATTTTGGGATGGTAACTAAAGTTTAAAGCAGAAATATGGGCACTTTTAAAATTTTCATTTTTGACCAAAATCGATGGGTCCGGGGCTTAGGGAATTTCTCATATGCCCCAAAACCGTTGAAGCTCCTGTTCAAAAATCATGCTCCGAAATCAACTTTTTTCATCTCAGGGATTCATTTTGGGATGGTAACTAAAGTTTAAAGCAGAAATAGGGGCACTTTAAAAATTTTCATTTTTGACCAAAATCGATGGGTCCGGCCGGGGCTTATGGAATTTCTCATATGCCCCAAAACCGTTGAAGCTCCTGTTAAAAAATCATGCTCCGAAATCAACTTTTTTCATCTCAGGGATTCATTTTGGGATGGTAACTAAAGTTTAAAGCAGAAATAGGGGCACTTTTAAAATTTTCATTTTTGACCAAAATCGATGGATCCAGGGCTTAGGGAATTTCTCATATGCCCCAAATCCGTTGAAGCTCCTGTTCAAAAATCATTCTCCGAAATCAACTTTTTTCATCTCAGGGATTCATTTTGGGATGGTAACTAAAGTTTAAAGCAGAAATAGGGGCACTTTTAAAATTTTCATTTTTGACCAAAATCGATGGGTCCAGGGCTTATGGAATTTCTCATATGCCCCAAAACCGTTGAAGCTCCTGTTAAAAAATCATGCTCCGAAATCAACTTTTTTCATCTCAGGGATTCATTTTGGGATGGTAACTAAAGTTTAAAGCAGAAATAGGGGCACTTTTAAAATTTTCATTTTTGACCAAAATCGATGGGTCCGGGGCTTAGGGAATTTCTCATATGCCCCAAATCCGTTGAAGCTCCTGTTCAAAAATCATGCTCCGAAATCAACTTTTTTCATCTCAGGGATTCATTTTGGGATGGTAACTAAAGTTTAAAGCAGAAATAGGGGCACTTTTAAAATGTTCATTTTTGACCAAAATCGATGGGTCCGGGGCTTAGGGAATTTCTCATATGCCACAAAACCGTTGAAGCTCCTGTTCAAAAATCATGCTCCGAAATCAACTTTTTTCATCTCAGGGATTCATTTTGGGATGGTAACTAAAGTTTAAAGCAGAAATAGGGGCACTTTTAAAATTTTCATTTTTGACCAAAATCGATGGATCCAGGGCTTAGGGAATTTCTCATATGCCACAAAACCGTTGAAGCTCCTGTTCAAAAATCATGCTCCGAAATCAACTTTTTTCATCTCAGGGATTCATTTTGGTATGTTAACTAAAGTTTAAAGCAGAAATAGGGGCACTTTTAAAATTTTCATTTTTGACCAAAATCGATGGGTCCGGGGCTTAGGGAATTTCTCATATGCCACAAAACCGTTGAAGCTCCTGTTCAAAAATCATGCTCCGAAATCAACTTTTTTCATCTCAGGGATTCATTTTGGGATGGTAACTAAAGTTTAAAGCAGAAATAGGGGCACTTTTAAAATTTTCATTTTTGACCAAAATCGATGGATCCAGGGCTTAGGGAATTTCTCATATGCCCCAAAACCGTTGAAGCTCCTGTTCAAAAATCATGCTCCGAAATCAACTTTTTTCATCTCAGGGATTCATTTTGGTATGGTAACTAAAGTTTAAAGCAGAAATAGGGGCACTTTTAAAATTTTCATTTTTGACCAAAATCGATGGGTCCGGGGCTTAGGGAATTTCTCATATGCCACAAAACCGTTGAAGCTCCTGTTCAAAAATCATGCTCAGAAATCAACTTTTTTCATCTCAGGGATTCATTTTGGGATGGTAACTAAAGTTTAAAGCAGAAATAGGGGCACTTTTAAAATTTTCATTTTTGACCAAAATCGATGGGTCCGGGGCTTAGGGAATTTCTCATATGCCCCAAATCCGTTGAAGCTCCTGTTCAAAAATCATGCTCCGAAATCAACTTTTTTCATCTCAGGGATTCATTTTGGGATGGTAACTAAAGTTTAAAGCAGAAATAGGGGCACTTTTAAAATTTTCATTTTTGACCAAAATCGATGGGTCCGGGGCTTAGGGAATTTCTCATATGCCACAAAACAGTTGAAGCTCCTGTTCAAAAATCATGCTCTGAAATCAACTTTTTTCATCTCAGGGATTCATTTTAGGATGGTAACTAAAGTTTAAAGCAGAAATAGGGGCACTTTTAAAATTTTCATTTTTGACCAAAATCGATGGATCCAGGGCTTAGGGAATTTCTCATATGCCCCAAAACCGTTGAAGCTCCTGTTCAAAAATCATGCTCCGAAATCAACTTTTTTCATCTCAGGGATTCATTTTGGGATGGTAACTAAAGTTTAAAGCAGAAATATGGGCACTTTTAAAATTTTCATTTTTGACCAAAATCGATGGGTCCGGGGCTTAGGGAATTTCTCATATGCCCCAAAACCGTTGAAGCTCCTGTTCAAAAATCATGCTCCGAAATCAACTTTTTTCATCTCAGGGATTCATTTTGGGATGGTAACTAAAGTTTAAAGCAGAAATAGGGGCACTTTTAAAATTTTCATTTTTGACCAAAATCGATGGGTCCGGCCGGGGCTTATGGAATTTCTCATATGCCCCAAAACCGTTGAAGCTCCTGTTAAAAAATCATGCTCCGAAATCAACTTTTTTCATCTCAGGGATTCATTTTGGGATGGTAACTAAAGTTTAAAGCAGAAATAGGGGCACTTTTAAAATTTTCATTTTTGACCAAAATCGATGGGTCCGGGGCTTAGGGAATTTCTCATATGCCCCAAATCCGTTGAAGCTCCTGTTCAAAAATCATGCTCCGAAATCAACTTTTTTCATCTCAGGGATTCATTTTGGGATGGTAACTAAAGTTTAAAGCAGAAATAGGGGCACTTTTAAAATTTTAATTTTTGACCAAAATCGATGGATCCAGGGCTTAGGGAATTTCTCATATGCCCCAAAACCGTTGAAGCTCCTGTTCAAAAATCATGCTCCGAAATCAACTTTTTTCATCTCAGGGATTCATTTTGGGATGGTAACTAAAGTTTAAAGCAGAAATAGGGGCACTTTTAACATTTTCATTTTTGACCAAAATCGATGGGTCCGGGGCTTAGGGAATTTCTCATATGCCACAAAACCGTTGAAGCTCCTGTTCAAAAATCATGCTCCGAAATCAACTTTTTTCATCTCAGGGATTCATTTTGGGATGGTAACTAAAGTTTAAAGCAGAAATAGGGGCACTTTTAAAATTTTCATTTTTGACCAAAATCGATGGGTCCGGGGCTTAGGGAATTTCTCATATGCCACAAAACCGTTAAAGCTCCTGTTCAAAAATCATGCTCCGAAATCAACTTTTTTCATCTCAGGGATTCATTTTGGGATGGTAACTAAAGTTTAAAGCAGAAATAGGGGCACTTTTAAAATTTTCATTTTTGACCAAAATTGATGGGTCCGGGGCTTAGGGAATTTCTCATATGCCCCAAACCCGTTGAAGCTCCTGTTCAAAAATCATGCTCCGAAATCAACTTTTTTCATCTCAGGGATTCATTTTGGTATGGTAACTAAAGTTTAAAGCAGAAATAGGGGCACTTTTAAAATTTTCATTTTTGACCAAAATCGATGGGTCCGGGGCTTAGGGAATTTCTCATATGCCACAAAACCGTTGAAGCTCCTGTTCAAAAATCATGCTCCGAAATCAACTTTTTTCATCTCAGGGATTCATTTTGGGATGGTAACTAAAGTTTAAAGCAGAAATAGGGGCACTTTTAAAATTTTCATTTTTGACCAAAATCGATGGGTCCAGGGCTTAGGGAATTTCTCATATGCCCCAAATCCGTTGAAGCTCCTGTTCAAAAATCATGCTCCGAAATCAACTTTTTTCATCTCAGGGATTCATTTTGGGATGGTAACTAAAGTTTAAAGCAGAAATAGGGGCACTTTTAAAATTTTCATTTTTGACCAAAATCGATGGGTCCGGGGCTTAGGGAATTTCTCATATGCCCCAAAACCGTTGAAGCTCCTGTTCAAAAATCATGCTCCGAAATCAACTTTTTTCATCTCAGGGATTCATTTTGGGATGGTAACTAAAGTTTAAAGCAGAAATAGGGGCACTTTTAAAATTTTCATTTTTGACCAAAATCGATGGGTCCGGGGCTTAGGGAATTTCTCATATGCCACAAAACAGTTGAAGCTCCTGTTCAAAAATCATGCTCTGAAATCAACTTTTTTCATCTCAGGGATTCATTTTAGGATGGTAACTAAAGTTTAAAGCAGAAATAGGGGCACTTTTAAAATTTTCATTTTTGACCAAAATCGATGGATCCAGGGCTTAGGGAATTTCTCATATGCCCCAAAACCGTTGAAGCTCCTGTTCAAAAATCATGCTCCGAAATCAACTTTTTTCATCTCAGGGATTCATTTTGGGATGGTAACTAAAGTTTAAAGCAGAAATATGGGCACTTTTAAAATTTTCATTTTTGACCAAAATCGATGGGTCCGGGGCTTAGGGAATTTCTCATATGCCCCAAAACCGTTGAAGCTCCTGTTCAAAAATCATGCTCCGAAATCAACTTTTTTCATCTCAGGGATTCATTTTGGGATGGTAACTAAAGTTTAAAGCAGAAATAGGGGCACTTTAAAAATTTTCATTTTTGACCAAAATCGATGGGTCCGGCCGGGGCTTATGGAATTTCTCATATGCCCCAAAACCGTTGAAGCTCCTGTTAAAAAATCATGCTCCGAAATCAACTTTTTTCATCTCAGGGATTCATTTTGGGATGGTAACTAAAGTTTAAAGCAGAAATAGGGGCACTTTTAAAATTTTCATTTTTGACCAAAATCGATGGGTCCGGGGCTTAGGGAATTTCTCATATGCCCCAAATCCGTTGAAGCTCCTGTTCAAAAATCATGCTCCGAAATCAACTTTTTTCATCTCAGGGATTCATTTTGGGATGGTAACTAAAGTTTAAAGCAGAAATAGGGGCACTTTTAAAATGTTCATTTTTGACCAAAATCGATGGGTCCGGGGCTTAGGGAATTTCTCATATGCCACAAAACCGTTGAAGCTCCTGTTCAAAAATCATGCTCCGAAATCAACTTTTTTCATCTCAGGGATTCATTTTGGGATGGTAACTAAAGTTTAAAGCAGAAATAGGGGCACTTTTAAAATTTTCATTTTTGACCAAAATCGATGGGTCCGGGGCTTAGGGAATTTCTCATATGCCACAAAACCGTTGAAGCTCCTGTTCAAAAATCATGCTCCGAAATCAACTTTTTTCATCTCAGGGATTCATTTTGGGATGGTAACTAAAGTTTAAAGCAGAAATAGGGGCACTTTTAAAATTTTAATTTTTGACCAAAATTGATGGATCCAGGGCTTAGGGAATTTCTCATATGCCCCAAAACCGTTGAAGCTCCTGTTCAAAAATCATGCTCCGAAATCAACTTTTTTCATCTCAGGGATTCATTTTGGGATGGTAACTAAAGTTTAAAGCAGAAATAGGGGCACTTTTAACATTTTCATTTTTGACCAAAATCGATGGGTCCGGGGCTTAGGGAATTTCTCATATGCCACAAAACCGTTGAAGCTCCTGTTCAAAAATCATGCTCCGAAATCAACTTTTTTCATCTCAGGGATTCATTTTGGGATGGTAACTAAAGTTTAAAGCAGAAATAGGGGCACTTTTAAAATTTTCATTTTTGACCAAAATCGATGGGTCCGGGGCTTAGGGAATTTCTCATATGCCCCAAATCCGTTAAAGCTCCTGTTCAAAAATCATGCTCCGAAATCAACTTTTTTCATCTCAGGGATTCATTTTGGGATGGTAACTAAAGTTTAAAGCAGAAATAGGGGCACTTTTAAAATTTTCATTTTTGACCAAAATCGATGGGTCCGGGGCTTAGGGAATTTCTCATATGCCACAAAACCGTTAAAGCTCCTGTTCAAAAATCATGCTCCGAAATCAACTTTTTTCATCTCAGGGATTCATTTTGGGATGGTAACTAAAGTTTAAAGCAGAAATAGGGGCACTTTTAAAATTTTCATTTTTGACCAAAATCGATGGGTCCGGGGCTTAGGGAATTTCTCATATGCCACAAAACCGTTGAAGCTCCTGTTCAAAAATCATGCTCCGAAATCAACTTTTTTCATCTCAGGGATTCATTTTGGGATGGTAACTAAAGTTTAAAGCAGAAATAGGGGCACTTTTAAAATTTTCATTTTTGACCAAAATCGATGGGTCCGGGGCTTAGGGAATTTCTCATATACCACAAAACCGTTGAAGCTCCTGTTCAAAAATCATGCTCCGAAATCAACTTTTTTCATCTCAGGGATTCATTTTGGGATGGTAACTAAAGTTTAAAGCAGAAATAGGGGCACTTTTAAAATTTTCATTTTAGACCAAAATCGATGGGTCCGGGGCTTAGGGAATTTCTCATATGCCACAAAACCGTTGAAGCTCCTGCTCAAAAATCATGCTCCGAAATAAACTTTTTTCATCTCAGGGATTCATTTTGGTATGGTAACTAAAGTTTAAAGCAGAAATAGGGGCACTTTTAAAATTTTCATTTTTGACCAAAATCGATGGGTCCGGGGCTTAGGGAATTTCTCATATGCCACAAAACCGTTGAAGCTCCTGTTCAAAAATCATGCTCCGAAATCAACTTTTTTCATCTCAGGGATTCATTTTGGGATGGTAACTAAAGTTTAAAGCAGAAATAGGGGCACTTTTAAAATTTTCATTTTTGACCAAAATCGATGGGTCCGGGGCTTAGGGAATTTCTCATATGCCCCAAATCCGTTGAAGCTCCTGTTCAAAAATCATGCTCCGAAATCAACTTTTTTCATCTCAGGGATTCATTTTGGGATGGTAACTAAAGTTTAAAGCAGAAATAGGGGCACTTTTAAAATTTTCATTTTAGACCAAAATCGATGGGTCCGGGGCTTAGGGAATTTCTCATATGCCACAAAACCGTTGAAGCTCCTGCTCAAAAATCATGCTCCGAAATAAACTTTTTTCATCTCAGGGATTCATTTTGGGATGGTAAATAAAGTTTAAAGCAGAAATAGGGGCACTTTTAAAATTTTCATTTTTGACCAAAATCGATGGGTCCGGGGCTTAGGGAATTTCTCATATGCCCCAAATCCGTTGAAGCTCCTGTTCAAAAATCATGCTCCGAAATCAACTTTTTTCATCTCAGGGATTCATTTTGGGATGGTAACTAAAGTTTAAAGCAGAAATAGGGGCACTTTTAAAATTTTCATTTTTGACCAAAATCGATGGGTCCGGGGCTTATGGAATTTCTCATATGCCACAAAACCGTTGAAGCTCCTGTTAAAAAATCATGCTCCGAAATCAACTTTTTTCATCTCAGGGATTCATTTTGGGATGGTAACTAAAGTTTAAAGCAGAAATAGGGGCACTTTTAAAATTTTCATTTTTGACCAAAATCGATGGGTCCGGGGCTTAGGGAATTTCTCATATGCCACAAAACAGTTGAAGCTCCTGTTCAAAAATCATGCTCTGAAATCAACTTTTTTCATCTTAGGGATTCATTTTGGGATGGTAACTAAAGTTTAAAGCAGAAATAGGGGCACTTTTAAAATTTTCATTTTTGACCAAATTCGATGGGTCCGGGGCTTAGGGAATTTCTCATATGCCCCCAAACCGTTGAAGCTCCTGTTCAAAAATCATGCTCCAAAATCAACTTTTTTCATCTCAGGGATTCATTTTGGGATGGTAACTAAAGTTTAAAGCAGAAATAGGGGCACTTTAAAAATTTTCAATTTTGACCAAAATCGATGGGTCCGGGGCTTAGGGAATTTCTCATATGCCACAAAACCGTTGAAGCTCCTGTTCAAAAATCATGCTCCGAAATCAACTTTTTTCATCTCAGGGATTCATTTTGGGATGGTAACTAAAGTTTAAAGCAGAAATAGGGGCACTTTAAAAATTTTCAATTTTGACCAAAATCGATGGGTCCGGGGCTTAGGGAATTTCTCATATGCCACAAAACCGTTGAAGCTCCTGTTCAAAAATCATGCTCCGAAATCAACTTTTTTCATCTCAGGGATTCATTTTGGGATGGTAACTAAAGTTTAAAGCAGAAATAGGGGCACTTTTAAAATTTTCATTTTTGTCCAAAATCGATGGGTCCGGGGCTTAGGGAATTTCTCATATGCCACAAAACAGTTGAAGCTCCTGTTCAAAAATCATGCTCTGAAATCAACTTTTTTCATCTCAGGGATTCATTTTAGGATGGTAACTAAAGTTTAAAGCAGAAATAGGGGCACTTTTAAAATTTTCATTTTTGACCAAAATCGATGGGTCCGGGGCTTAGGGAATTTCTCATATGCCCCAAATCCGTTGAAGCTCCTGTTCAAAAATCATGCTCCGAAATCAACTTTTTTCATCTCAGGGATTCATTTTGGGATGGTAACTAAAGTTTAAAGCAGAAATAGGGGCACTTTTAAAATGTTCATTTTTGACCAAAATCGATGGGTCCGGGGCTTAGGGAATTTCTCATATGCCACAAAACCGTTGAAGCTCCTGTTCAAAAATCATGCTCCGAAATCAACTTTTTTCATCTCAGGGATTCATTTTGGGATGGTAACTAAAGTTTAAAGCAGAAATAGGGGCACTTTTAAAATTTTCATTTTTGACCAAAATCGATGGGTCCGGGGCTTAGGGAATTTCTCATATGCCACAAAACAGTTGAAGCTCCTGTTCAAAAATCATGCTCTGAAATCAACTTTTTTCATCTCAGGGATTCATTTTAGGATGGTAACTAAAGTTTAAAGCAGAAATAGGGGCACTTTTAAAATTTTTATTTTTGACCAAAATCGATGGATCCAGGGCTTAGGGAATTTCTCATATGCCACAAAACCGTTGAAGCTCCTGTTCAAAAATCATGCTCCGAAATCAACTTTTTTCATCTCAGGGATTCATTTTGGTATGTTAACTAAAGTTTAAAGCAGAAATAGGGGCACTTTTAAAATTTTCATTTTTGACAAAAATCGATGGGTCCGGGGCTTAGGGAATTTCTCATATGCCACAAAACCGTTGAAGCTCCTGTTCAAAAATCATGCTCCGAAATCAACTTTTTTCATCTCAGGGATTCATTTTGGGATGGTAACTAAAGTTTAAAGCAGAAATAGGGGCACTTTTAAAATTTTCATTTTTGACCAAAATCGATGGGTCCGGGGCTTAGGGAATTTCTCATATGCCCCAAATCCGTTGAAGCTCCTGTTCAAAAATCATGCTCCGAAATCAACTTTTTTCATCTCAGGGATTCATTTTGGGATGGTAACTAAAGTTTAAAGCAGAAATAGGGGCACTTTTAAAATTTTCATTTTTGACCAAAATCGATGGATCCAGGGCTTAGGGAATTTCTCACATGCCCCAAAACCGTTGAAGCTCCTGTTCAAAAATCATGCTCCAAAATCAACTTTTTTCATCTCAGGGATTCATTTTGGGATGGTAACTAAAGTTTAAAGCAGAAATATGGGCACTTTTAAAATTTTCATTTTTGACCAAAATCGATGGGTCCGGGGCTTAGGGAATTTCTCATATGCCCCAAAACCGTTGAAGCTCCTGTTCAAAAATCATGCTCCGAAATAAACTTTTTTCATCTCAGGGATTCATTTTGGTATGGTAACTAAAGTTTAAAGCAGAAATAGGGGCACTTTTAAAATTTTCATTTTTGACCAAAATCGATGGGTCCGGGGCTTAGGGAATTTCTCATATGCCACAAAACCGTTGAAGCTCCTGTTCAAAAATCATGCTCCGAAATCAACTTTTTTCATCTCAGGGATTCATTTTGGGATGGTAACTAAAGTTTAAAGCAGAAATAGGGGCACTTTAAAAATTTTCATTTTTGACCAAAATCGATGGGTCCGGGGCTTAGGGAATCACTCATATGCCCCAAACCCGTTGAAGCTCCTGTTCAAAAATCATGCTCCGAAATCAACTTTTTTCATCTCAGGGATTCATTTTGGGATGGTAACTAAAGTTTAAAGCAGAAATAGGGGCACTTTTAAAATTTTCATTTTTGACCAAAATCGATGGGTCCGGGGCTTAGGGAATTTCTCATATGCCACAAAACCGTTGAAGCTCCTGTTCAAAAATCATGCTCCGAAATCAACTTTTTTCATCTCAGGGATTCATTTTGGGATGGTAACTAAAGTTTAAAGCAGAAATAGGGGCACTTTTAAAATTTTCATTTTTGACCAAAATCGATGGGTCCGGGGCTTAGGGAATTTCTCATATGCCACAAAACCGTTGAAGCTCCTGTTCAAAAATCATGCTCCGAAATCAACTTTTTTCATCTCAGGGATTCATTTTGGGATGGTAACTAAAGTTTAAAGCAGAAATAGGGGCACTTTAAAAATTTTCATTTTTGACCAAAATCGATGGGTCCGGGGCTTAGGGAATCACTCATATGCCCCAAACCCGTTGAAGCTCCTGTTCAAAAATCATGCTCCGAAATCAACTTTTTTCATCTCAGGGATTCATTTTGGGATGGTAACTAAAGTTTAAAGCAGAAATAGGGGCACTTTTAAAATTTTCATTTTTGACCAAAATCGATGGGTCCGGGGCTTAGGGAATTTCTCATATGCCACAAAACCGTTGAAGCTCCTGTTCAAAAATCATGCTCCGAAATCAACTTTTTTCATCTCAGGGATTCATTTTGGGATGGTAACTAAAGTTTAAAGCAGAAATAGGGGCACTTTTAAAATTTTCATTTTTGACCAAAATCGATGGGTCCGGGGCTTAGGGAATTTCTCATATGCCCCAAATCCGTTGAAGCTCCTGTTCAAAAATCATGCTCCGAAATCAACTTTTTTCATCTCAGGGATTCATTTTGGGATGGTAACTAAAGTTTAAAGCTGAAATAGGGGCACTTTTAAAATTTTCATTTTAGACCAAAATCGATGGGTCCGGGGCTTAGGGAATTTCTCATATGCCACAAAACCGTTGAAGCTCCTGCTCAAAAATCATGCTCCGAAATAAACTTTTTTCATCTCAGGGATTCATTTTGGTATGGTAACTAAAGTTTAAAGCAGAAATAGGGGCACTTTTAAAATTTTCATTTTTGACCAAAATCGATGGGTCCGGGGCTTAGGGAATTTCTCATATGCCACAAAACCGTTGAAGCTCCTGTTCAAAAATCATGCTCCGAAATCAACTTTTTTCATCTCAGGGATTCATTTTGGGATGGTAAATAAAGTTTAAAGCAGAAATAGGGGCACTTTTAAAATTTTCATTTTTGACCAAAATCGATGGGTCCGGGGCTTAGGGAATTTCTCATATGCCCCAAATCCGTTGAAGCTCCTGTTCAAAAATCATGCTCCGAAATCAACTTTTTTCATCTCAGGGATTCATTTTGGGATGGTAACTAAAGTTTAAAGCAGAAATAGGGGCACTTTTAAAATTTTCATTTTTGACCAAAATCGATGGGTCCGGGGCTTAGGGAATTTCTCATATGCCACAAAACAGTTGAAGCTCCTGTTCAAAAATCATGCTCTGAAATCAACTTTTTTCATCTCAGGGATTCATTTTAGGATGGTAACTAAAGTTTAAAGCAGAAATAGGGGCACTTTTAAAATTTTCATTTTTGACCAAAATCGATGGATCCAGGGCTTAGGGAATTTCTCATATGCCCCAAAACCGTTGAAGCTCCTGTTCAAAAATCATGCTCCGAAATCAACTTTTTTCATCTCAGGGATTTATTTTGGGATGGTAACTAAAGTTTAAAGCAGAAATATGGGCACTTTTAAAATTTTCATTTTTGACCAAAATTGATGGGTCCGGGGCTTAGGGAATTTCTCATATGCCCCAAAACCGTTGAAGCTCCTGTTCAAAAATCATGCTCCGAAATCAACTTTTTTCATCTCAGGGATTCATTTTGGGATGGTAACTAAAGTTTAAAGCAGAAATAGGGGCACTTTTAAAATTTTCATTTTTGACCAAAATCGATGGGTCCGGGGCTTATGGAATTTCTCATATGCCCCAAAACCGTTGAAGCTCCTGTTAAAAAATCATGCTCCGAAATCAACTTTTTTCATCTCAGGGATTCATTTTGGGATGGTAACTAAAGTTTAAAGCAGAAATAGGGGCACTTTTAAAATTTTCATTTTTGACCAAAATCGATGGGTCCGGGGCTTAGGGAATTTCTCATATGCCCCAAATCCGTTGAAGCTCCTGTTCAAAAATCATGCTCCGAAATCAACTTTTTTCATCTCAGGGATTCATTTTGGGATGGTAACTAAAGTTTAAAGCAGAAATAGGGGCACTTTTAAAATGTTCATTTTTGACCAAAATCGATGGGTCCAGGGCTTAGGGAATTTCTCATATGCCACAAAACCGTTGAAGCTCCTGTTCAAAAATCATGCTCCGAAATCAACTTTTTTCATCTCAGGGATTCATTTTGGGATGGTAACTAAAGTTTAAAGCAGAAATAGGGGCACTTTTAAAATTTTCATTTTTGACCAAAATCGATGGGTCCGGGGCTTAGGGAATTTCTCATATGCCACAAAACCGTTGAAGCTCCTGTTCAAAAATCATGCTCCGAAATCAACTTTTTTCATCTCAGGGATTCATTTTGGGATGGTAACTAAAGTTTAAAGCAGAAATAGGGGCACTTTTAAAATTTTCATTTTTGACCAAAATCGATGGGTCCGGGGCTTAGGGAATTTCTCATATGCCACAAAACCGTTGAAGCTCCTGTTCAAAAATCATGCTCCGAAATCAACTTTTTTCATCTAAGGGATTCATTTTGGGATGGTAACTAAAGTTTAAAGCAGAAATAGGGGCACTTTAAAAATTTTCATTTTTGACCAAAATCGATGGGTCCGGGGCTTAGGGAATCACTCATATGCCCCAAACCCGTTGAAGCTCCTGTTCAAAAATCATGCTCCGAAATCAACTTTTTTCATCTCAGGGATTCATTTTGGGATGGTAACTAAAGTTTAAAGCAGAAATAGGGGCACTTTTAAAATTTTCATTTTTGACCAAAATCGATGGGTCCGGGGCTTAGGGAATTTCTCATATGCCACAAAACCGTTGAAGCTCCTGTTCAAAAATCATGCTCCGAAATCAACTTTTTTCATCTCAGGGATTCATTTTGGGATGGTAACTAAAGTTTAAAGCAGAAATAGGGGCACTTTTAAAATTTTCATTTTTGACCAAAATCGATGGGTCCGGGGCTTAGGGAATTTCTCATATACCACAAAACCGTTGAAGCTCCTGTTCAAAAATCATGCTCCGAAATCAACTTTTTTCATCTCAGGGATTCATTTTGGGATGGTAACTAAAGTTTAAAGCAGAAATAGGGGCACTTTTAAAATTTTCATTTTAGACCAAAATCGATGGGTCCGGGGCTTAGGGAATTTCTCATATGCCACAAAACCGTTGAAGCTCCTGTTCAAAAATCATGCTCCGAAATCAACTTTTTTCATCTCAGGGATTCATTTTGGGATGGTAAATAAAGTTTAAAGCAGAAATAGGGGCACTTTTAAAATTTTCATTTTTGACCAAAATCGATGGGTCCGGGGCTTAGGGAATTTCTCATATGCCCCAAATCCGTTGAAGCTCCTGTTCAAAAATCATGCTCCGAAATCAACTTTTTTCATCTCAGGGATTCATTTTGGGATGGTAACTAAAGTTTAAAGCAGAAATAGGGGCACTTTTAAAATTTTCATTTTTGACCAAAATCGATGGGTCCGGGGCTTAGGGAATTTCTCATATGCCACAAAACAGTTGAAGCTCCTGTTCAAAAATCATGCTCTGAAATCAACTTTTTTCATCTTAGGGATTCATTTTGGGATGGTAACTAAAGTTTAAAGCAGAAATAGGGGCACTTTTAAAATTTTCATTTTTGACCAAATTCGATGGGTCCGGGGCTTAGGGAATTTCTCATATGCCCCCAAACCGTTGAAGCTCCTGTTCAAAAATCATGCTCCAAAATCAACTTTTTTCATCTCAGGGATTCATTTTGGGATGGTAACTAAAGTTTAAAGCAGAAATAGGGGCACTTTAAAAATTTTCAATTTTGACCAAAATCGATGGGTCCGGGGCTTAGGGAATTTCTCATATGCCACAAAACCGTTGAAGCTCCTGTTCAAAAATCATGCTCCGAAATCAACTTTTTTCATCTCAGGGATTCATTTTGGGATGGTAACTAAAGTTTAAAGCAGAAATAGGGGCACTTTAAAAATTTTCAATTTTGACCAAAATCGATGGGTCCGGGGCTTAGGGAATTTCTCATATGCCACAAAACCGTTGAAGCTCCTGTTCAAAAATCATGCTCCGAAATCAACTTTTTTCATCTCAGGGATTCATTTTGGGATGGTAACTAAAGTTTAAAGCAGAAATAGGGGCACTTTTAAAATTTTCATTTTTGACCAAAATCGATGGGTCCGGGGCTTAGGGAATTTCTCATATGCCACAAAACAGTTGAAGCTCCTGTTCAAAAATCATGCTCTGAAATCAACTTTTTTCATCTCAGGGATTCATTTTAGGATGGTAACTAAAGTTTAAAGCAGAAATAGGGGCACTTTTAAAATTTTCATTTTTGACCAAAATCGATGGGTCCGGGGCTTAGGGAATTTCTCATATGCCCCAAATCCGTTGAAGCTCCTGTTCAAAAATCATGCTCCGAAATCAACTTTTTTCATCTCAGGGATTCATTTTGGGATGGTAACTAAAGTTTAAAGCAGAAATAGGGGCACTTTTAAAATGTTCATTTTTGACCAAAATCGATGGGTCCGGGGCTTAGGGAATTTCTCATATGCCACAAAACCGTTGAAGCTCCTGTTCAAAAATCATGCTCCGAAATCAACTTTTTTCATCTCAGGGATTCATTTTGGGATGGTAACTAAAGTTTAAAGCAGAAATAGGGGCACTTTTAAAATTTTCATTTTTGACCAAAATCGATGGGTCCGGGGCTTAGGGAATTTCTCATATGCCCCAAACCCGTTGAAGCTCCTGTTCAAAAATCATGCTCCGAAATCAACTTTTTTCATCTCAGGGATTCATTTTGGGATGGTAACTAAAGTTTAAAGCAGAAATAGGGGCACTTTTAAAATTTTCATTTTTGACCAAAATCGATGGGTCCGGGGCTTAGGGAATTTCTCATATGCCACAAAACAGTTGAAGCTCCTGTTCAAAAATCATGCTCTGAAATCAACTTTTTTCATCTCAGGGATTCATTTTAGGATGGTAACTAAAGTTTAAAGCAGAAATAGGGGCACTTTTAAAATTTTTATTTTTGACCAAAATCGATGGATCCAGGGCTTAGGGAATTTCTCATATGCCACAAAACCGTTGAAGCTCCTGTTCAAAAATCATGCTCCGAAATCAACTTTTTTCATCTCAGGGATTCATTTTGGTATGTTAACTAAAGTTTAAAGCAGAAATAGGGGCACTTTTAAAATTTTCATTTTTGACAAAAATCGATGGGTCCGGGGCTTAGGGAATTTCTCATATGCCACAAAACCGTTGAAGCTCCTGTTCAAAAATCATGCTCCGAAATCAACTTTTTTCATCTCAGGGATTCATTTTGGGATGGTAACTAAAGTTTAAAGCAGAAATAGGGGCACTTTTAAAATTTTCATTTTTGACCAAAATCGATGGGTCCGGGGCTTAGGGAATTTCTCATATGCCCCAAATCCGTTGAAGCTCCTGTTCAAAAATCATGCTCCGAAATCAACTTTTTTCATCTCAGGGATTCATTTTGGGATGGTAACTAAAGTTTAAAGCAGAAATAGGGGCACTTTTAAAATTTTCATTTTTGACCAAAATCGATGGATCCAGGGCTTAGGGAATTTCTCACATGCCCCAAAACCGTTGAAGCTCCTGTTCAAAAATCATGCTCCAAAATCAACTTTTTTCATCTCAGGGATTCATTTTGGGATGGTAACTAAAGTTTAAAGCAGAAATATGGGCACTTTTAAAATTTTCATTTTTGACCAAAATCGATGGGTCCGGGGCTTAGGGAATTTCTCATATGCCCCAAAACCGTTGAAGCTCCTGTTCAAAAATCATGCTCCGAAATAAACTTTTTTCATCTCAGGGATTCATTTTGGTATGGTAACTAAAGTTTAAAGCAGAAATAGGGGCACTTTTAAAATTTTCATTTTTGACCAAAATCGATGGGTCCGGGGCTTAGGGAATTTCTCATATGCCACAAAACCGTTGAAGCTCCTGTTCAAAAATCATGCTCCGAAATCAACTTTTTTCATCTCAGGGATTCATTTTGGGATGGTAACTAAAGTTTAAAGCAGAAATAGGGGCACTTTTAAAATTTTCATTTTTGACCAAAATCGATGGGTCCGGGGCTTAGGGAATTTCTCATATGCCCCAAATCCGTTGAAGCTCCTGTTCAAAAATCATGCTCCGAAATCAACTTTTTTCATCTCAGGGATTCATTTTGGGATGGTAACTAGAGTTTAAAGCAGAAATAGGGGCACTTTAAAAATTTTCATTTTTGACCAAAATCGATGGGTCCGGGGCTTAGGGAATCACTCATATGCCCCAAACCCGTTGAAGCTCCTGTTCAAAAATCATGCTCCGAAATCAACTTTTTTCATCTCAGGGATTCATTTTGGGATGGTAACTAAAGTTTAAAGCAGAAATAGGGGCACTTTTAAAATTTTCATTTTTGACCAAAATCGATGGGTCCGGGGCTTAGGGAATTTCTCATATGCCCCAAATCCGTTGAAGCTCCTGTTCAAAAATCATGCTCCGAAATCAACTTTTTTCATCTCAGGGATTCATTTTGGGATGGTAACTAAAGTTTAAAGCAGAAATAGGGGCACTTTTAAAATGTTCATTTTTGACCAAAATCGATGGGTCCGGGGCTTAGGGAATTTCTCATATGCCACAAAACCGTTGAAGCTCCTGTTCAAAAATCATGCTCCGAAATCAACTTTTTTCATCTCAGGGATTCATTTTGGGATGGTAACTAAAGTTTAAAGCAGAAATAGGGGCACTTTTAAAATTTTCATTTTTGACCAAAATCGATGGGTCCGGGGCTTAGGGAATTTCTCATATGCCCCAAACCCGTTGAAGCTCCTGTTCAAAAATCATGCTCCGAAATCAACTTTTTTCATCTCAGGGATTCATTTTGGGATGGTAACTAAAGTTTAAAGCAGAAATAGGGGCACTTTTAAAATTTTCATTTTTGACCAAAATCGATGGGTCCGGGGCTTAGGGAATTTCTCATATGCCACAAAACAGTTGAAGCTCCTGTTCAAAAATCATGCTCTGAAATCAACTTTTTTCATCTCAGGGATTCATTTTAGGATGGTAACTAAAGTTTAAAGCAGAAATAGGGGCACTTTTAAAATTTTTATTTTTGACCAAAATCGATGGATCCAGGGCTTAGGGAATTTCTCATATGCCACAAAACCGTTGAAGCTCCTGTTCAAAAATCATGCTCCGAAATCAACTTTTTTCATCTCAGGGATTCATTTTGGTATGTTAACTAAAGTTTAAAGCAGAAATAGGGGCACTTTTAAAATTTTCATTTTTGACAAAAATCGATGGGTCCGGGGCTTAGGGAATTTCTCATATGCCACAAAACCGTTGAAGCTCCTGTTCAAAAATCATGCTCCGAAATCAACTTTTTTCATCTCAGGGATTCATTTTGGGATGGTAACTAAAGTTTAAAGCAGAAATAGGGGCACTTTTAAAATTTTCATTTTTGACCAAAATCGATGGGTCCGGGGCTTAGGGAATTTCTCATATGCCCCAAATCCGTTGAAGCTCCTGTTCAAAAATCATGCTCCGAAATCAACTTTTTTCATCTCAGGGATTCATTTTGGGATGGTAACTAAAGTTTAAAGCAGAAATAGGGGCACTTTTAAAATTTTCATTTTTGACCAAAATCGATGGATCCAGGGCTTAGGGAATTTCTCACATGCCCCAAAACCGTTGAAGCTCCTGTTCAAAAATCATGCTCCAAAATCAACTTTTTTCATCTCAGGGATTCATTTTGGGATGGTAACTAAAGTTTAAAGCAGAAATATGGGCACTTTTAAAATTTTCATTTTTGACCAAAATCGATGGGTCCGGGGCTTAGGGAATTTCTCATATGCCCCAAAACCGTTGAAGCTCCTGTTCAAAAATCATGCTCCGAAATAAACTTTTTTCATCTCAGGGATTCATTTTGGTATGGTAACTAAAGTTTAAAGCAGAAATAGGGGCACTTTTAAAATTTTCATTTTTGACCAAAATCGATGGGTCCGGGGCTTAGGGAATTTCTCATATGCCACAAAACCGTTGAAGCTCCTGTTCAAAAATCATGCTCCGAAATCAACTTTTTTCATCTCAGGGATTCATTTTGGGATGGTAACTAAAGTTTAAAGCAGAAATAGGGGCACTTTTAAAATTTTCATTTTTGACCAAAATCGATGGGTCCGGGGCTTAGGGAATTTCTCATATGCCCCAAATCCGTTGAAGCTCCTGTTCAAAAATCATGCTCCGAAATCAACTTTTTTCATCTCAGGGATTCATTTTGGGATGGTAACTAGAGTTTAAAGCAGAAATAGGGGCACTTTAAAAATTTTCATTTTTGACCAAAATCGATGGGTCCGGGGCTTAGGGAATCACTCATATGCCCCAAACCCGTTGAAGCTCCTGTTCAAAAATCATGCTCCGAAATCAACTTTTTTCATCTCAGGGATTCATTTTGGGATGGTAACTAAAGTTTAAAGCAGAAATAGGGGCACTTTTAAAATTTTCATTTTTGACCAAAATCGATGGGTCCGGGGCTTAGGGAATTTCTCATATGCCACAAAACCGTTGAAGCTCCTGTTCAAAAATCATGCTCCGAAATCAACTTTTTTCATCTCAGGGATTCATTTTGGGATGGTAACTAAAGTTTAAAGCAGAAATAGGGGCACTTTTAAAATTTTCATTTTTGACCAAAATCGATGGGTCCGGGGCTTAGGGAATTTCTCATATGCCACAAAACCGTTGAAGCTCCTGTTCAAAAATCATGCTCCGAAATCAACTTTTTTCATCTCAGGGATTCATTTTGGGATGGTAACTAAAGTTTAAAGCAGAAATAGGGGCACTTTTAAAATTTTCATTTTTGACCAAAATCGATGGGTCCGGGGCTTAGGAAATTTCTCATATGCCCCAAATCCGTTGAAGCTCCTGTTCAAAAATCATGCTCCGAAATCAACTTTTTTCATCTCAGGGATTCATTTTGGGATGGTAACTAAAGTTTAAAGCAGAAATAGGGGCACTTTTAAAATTTTCATTTTAGACCAAAATCGATGGGTCCGGGGCTTAGGGAATTTCTCATATGCCACAAAACCGTTGAAGCTCCTGCTCAAAAATCATGCTCCGAAATAAACTTTTTTCATCTCAGGGATTCATTTTGGTATGGTAACTAAAGTTTAAAGCAGAAATAGGGGCACTTTTAAAATTTTCATTTTTGACCAAAATCGATGGGTCCGGGGCTTAGGGAATTTCTCATATGCCACAAAACCGTTGAAGCTCCTGTTCAAAAATCATGCTCCGAAATCAACTTTTTTCATCTCAGGGATTCATTTTGGGATGGTAAATAAAGTTTAAAGCAGAAATAGGGGCACTTTTAAAATTTTCATTTTTGACCAAAATCGATGGGTCCGGGGCTTAGGGAATTTCTCATATGCCCCAAATCCGTTGAAGCTCCTGTTCAAAAATCATGCTCCGAAATCAACTTTTTTCATCTCAGGGATTCATTTTGGGATGGTAACTAAAGTTTAAAGCAGAAATAGGGGCACTTTTAAAATTTTCATTTTTGACCAAAATCGATGGGTCCGGGGCTTAGGGAATTTCTCATATGCCACAAAACAGTTGAAGCTCCTGTTCAAAAATCATGCTCTGAAATCAACTTTTTTCATCTCAGGGATTCATTTTAGGATGGTAACTAAAGTTTAAAGCAGAAATAGGGGCACTTTTAAAATTTTCATTTTTGACCAAAATCGATGGATCCAGGGCTTAGGGAATTTCTCATATGCCCCAAAACCGTTGAAGCTCCTGTTCAAAAATCATGCTCCGAAATCAACTTTTTTCATCTCAGGGATTTATTTTGGGATGGTAACTAAAGTTTAAAGCAGAAATATGGGCACTTTTAAAATTTTCATTTTTGACCAAAATTGATGGGTCCGGGGCTTAGGGAATTTCTCATATGCCCCAAAACCGTTGAAGCTCCTGTTCAAAAATCATGCTCCGAAATCAACTTTTTTCATCTCAGGGATTCATTTTGGGATGGTAACTAAAGTTTAAAGCAGAAATAGGGGCACTTTTAAAATTTTCATTTTTGACCAAAATCGATGGGTCCGGGGCTTATGGAATTTCTCATATGCCCCAAAACCGTTGAAGCTCCTGTTAAAAAAATCATGCTCCGAAATCAACTTTTTTCATCTCAGGGATTCATTTTGGGATGGTAACTAAAGTTTAAAGCAGAAATAGGGGCACTTTTAAAATTTTCATTTTTGACCAAAATCGATGGGTCCGGGGCTTAGGGAATTTCTCATATGCCCCAAATCCGTTGAAGCTCCTGTTCAAAAATCATGCTCCGAAATCAACTTTTTTCATCTCAGGGATTCATTTTGGGATGGTAACTAAAGTTTAAAGCAGAAATAGGGGCACTTTTAAAATGTTCATTTTTGACCAAAATCGATGGGTCCAGGGCTTAGGGAATTTCTCATATGCCACAAAACCGTTGAAGCTCCTGTTCAAAAATCATGCTCCGAAATCAACTTTTTTCATCTCAGGGATTCATTTTGGGATGGTAACTAAAGTTTAAAGCAGAAATAGGGGCACTTTTAAAATTTTCATTTTTGACCAAAATCGATGGGTCCGGGGCTTAGGGAATTTCTCATATGCCACAAAACCGTTGAAGCTCCTGTTCAAAAATCATGCTCCGAAATCAACTTTTTTCATCTCAGGGATTCATTTTGGGATGGTAACTAAAGTTTAAAGCAGAAATAGGGGCACTTTTAAAATTTTCATTTTTGACCAAAATCGATGGGTCCGGGGCTTAGGGAATTTCTCATATGCCACAAAACCGTTGAAGCTCCTGTTCAAAAATCATGCTCCGAAATCAACTTTTTTCATCTCAGGGATTCATTTTGGGATGGTAACTAAAGTTTAAAGCAGAAATAGGGGCACTTTTAAAATTTTCATTTTTGACCAAAATCGATGGGTCCGGGGCTTAGGGAATTTCTCATATACCACAAAACCGTTGAAGCTCCTGTTCAAAAATCATGCTCCGAAATCAACTTTTTTCATCTCAGGGATTCATTTTGGGATGGTAACTAAAGTTTAAAGCAGAAATAGGGGCACTTTTAAAATTTTCATTTTAGACCAAAATCGATGGGTCCGGGGCTTAGGGAATTTCTCATATGCCACAAAACCGTTGAAGCTCCTGCTCAAAAATCATGCTCCGAAATAAACTTTTTTCATCTCAGGGATTCATTTTGGTATGGTAACTAAAGTTTAAAGCAGAAATAGGGGCACTTTTAAAATTTTCATTTTTGACCAAAATCGATGGGTCCGGGGCTTAGGGAATTTCTCATATGCCACAAAACCGTTGAAGCTCCTGTTCAAAAATCATGCTCCGAAATCAACTTTTTTCATCTCAGGGATTCATTTTGGGATGGTAACTAAAGTTTAAAGCAGAAATAGGGGCACTTTTAAAATTTTCATTTTTGACCAAAATCGATGGGTCCGGGGCTTAGGGAATTTCTCATATGCCCCAAATCCGTTGAAGCTCCTGTTCAAAAATCATGCTCCGAAATCAACTTTTTTCATCTCAGGGATTCATTTTGGGATGGTAACTAAAGTTTAAAGCAGAAATAGGGGCACTTTTAAAATTTTCATTTTAGACCAAAATCGATGGGTCCGGGGCTTAGGGAATTTCTCATATGCCACAAAACCGTTGAAGCTCCTGCTCAAAAATCATGCTCCGAAATAAACTTTTTTCATCTCAGGGATTCATTTTGGTATGGTAACTAAAGTTTAAAGCAGAAATAGGGGCACTTTTAAAATTTTCATTTTTGACCAAAATCGATGGGTCCGGGGCTTAGGGAATTTCTCATATGCCACAAAACCGTTGAAGCTCCTGTTCAAAAATCATGCTCCGAAATCAACTTTTTTCATCTCAGGGATTCATTTTGGGATGGTAAATAAAGTTTAAAGCAGAAATAGGGGCACTTTTAAAATTTTCATTTTTGACCAAAATCGATGGGTCCGGGGCTTAGGGAATTTCTCATATGCCCCAAATCCGTTGAAGCTCCTGTTCAAAAATCATGCTCCGAAATCAACTTTTTTCATCTCAGGGATTCATTTTGGGATGGTAACTAAAGTTTAAAGCAGAAATAGGGGCACTTTTAAAATTTTCATTTTTGACCAAAATCGATGGGTCCGGGGCTTATGGAATTTCTCATATGCCCCAAAACCGTTGAAGCTCCTGTTAAAAAATCATGCTCCGAAATCAACTTTTTTCATCTCAGGGATTCATTTTGGGATGGTAACTAAAGTTTAAAGCAGAAATAGGGGCACTTTTAAAATTTTCATTTTTGACCAAAATCGATGGGTCCGGGGCTTAGGGAATTTCTCATATGCCACAAAACAGTTGAAGCTCCTGTTCAAAAATCATGCTCTGAAATCAACTTTTTTCATCTTAGGGATTCATTTTGGGATGGTAACTAAAGTTTAAAGCAGAAATAGGGGCACTTTTAAAATTTTCATTTTTGACCAAATTCGATGGGTCCGGGGCTTAGGGAATTTCTCATATGCCCCCAAACCGTTGAAGCTCCTGTTCAAAAATCATGCTCCAAAATCAACTTTTTTCATCTCAGGGATTCATTTTGGGATGGTAACTAAAGTTTAAAGCAGAAATAGGGGCACTTTAAAAATTTTCAATTTTGACCAAAATCGATGGGTCCGGGGCTTAGGGAATTTCTCATATGCCACAAAACCGTTGAAGCTCCTGTTCAAAAATCATGCTCCGAAATCAACTTTTTTCATCTCAGGGATTCATTTTGGGATGGTAACTAAAGTTTAAAGCAGAAATAGGGGCACTTTAAAAATTTTCAATTTTGACCAAAATCGATGGGTCCGGGGCTTAGGGAATTTCTCATATGCCACAAAACCGTTGAAGCTCCTGTTCAAAAATCATGCTCCGAAATCAACTTTTTTCATCTCAGGGATTCATTTTGGGATGGTAACTAAAGTTTAAAGCAGAAATAGGGGCACTTTTAAAATTTTCATTTTTGACCAAAATCGATGGGTCCGGGGCTTAGGGAATTTCTCATATGCCACAAAACAGTTGAAGCTCCTGTTCAAAAATCATGCTCTGAAATCAACTTTTTTCATCTCAGGGATTCATTTTAGGATGGTAACTAAAGTTTAAAGCAGAAATAGGGGCACTTTTAAAATTTTCATTTTTGACCAAAATCGATGGGTCCGGGGCTTAGGGAATTTCTCATATGCACCAAATCCGTTGAAGCTCCTGTTCAAAAATCATGCTCCGAAATCAACTTTTTTCATCTCAGGGATTCATTTTGGGATGGTAACTAAAGTTTAAAGCAGAAATAGGGGCACTTTTAAAATGTTCATTTTTGACCAAAATCGATGGGTCCGGGGCTTAGGGAATTTCTCATATGCCACAAAACCGTTGAAGCTCCTGTTCAAAAATCATGCTCCGAAATCAACTTTTTTCATCTCAGGGATTCATTTTGGGATGGTAACTAAAGTTTAAAGCAGAAATAGGGGCACTTTTAAAATTTTCATTTTTGACCAAAATCGATGGGTCCGGGGCTTAGGGAATTTCTCATATGCCCCAAACCCGTTGAAGCTCCTGTTCAAAAATCATGCTCCGAAATCAACTTTTTTCATCTCAGGGATTCATTTTGGGATGGTAACTAAAGTTTAAAGCAGAAATAGGGGCACTTTAAAAATTTTCATTTTTGACCAAAATCGATGGGTCCGGGGCTTAGGGAATTTCTCATATGCCACAAAACAGTTGAAGCTCCTGTTCAAAAATCATGCTCTGAAATCAACTTTTTTCATCTCAGGGATTCATTTTAGGATGGTAACTAAAGTTTAAAGCAGAAATAGGGGCACTTTTAAAATTTTTATTTTTGACCAAAATCGATGGATCCAGGGCTTAGGGAATTTCTCATATGCCACAAAACCGTTGAAGCTCCTGTTCAAAAATCATGCTCCGAAATCAACTTTTTTCATCTCAGGGATTCATTTTGGTATGTTAACTAAAGTTTAAAGCAGAAATAGGGGCACTTTTAAAATTTTCATTTTTGACAAAAATCGATGGGTCCGGGGCTTAGGGAATTTCTCATATGCCACAAAACCGTTGAAGCTCCTGTTCAAAAATCATGCTCCGAAATCAACTTTTTTCATCTCAGGGATTCATTTTGGGATGGTAACTAAAGTTTAAAGCAGAAATAGGGGCACTTTAAAAATTTTCATTTTTGACCAAAATCGATGGGTCCGGGGCTTAGGGAATCACTCATATGCCCCAAACCCGTTGAAGCTCCTGTTCAAAAATCATGCTCCGAAATCAACTTTTTTCATCTCAGGGATTCATTTTGGGATGGTAACTAAAGTTTAAAGCAGAAATAGGGGCACTTTTAAAATTTTCATTTTTGACCAAAATCGATGGGTCCGGGGCTTAGGGAATTTCTCATATGCCACAAAACCGTTGAAGCTCCTGTTCAAAAATCATGCTCCGAAATCAACTTTTTTCATCTCAGGGATTCATTTTGGGATGGTAACTAAAGTTTAAAGCAGAAATAGGGGCACTTTTAAAATTTTCATTTTTGACCAAAATCGATGGGTCCGGGGCTTAGGGAATTTCTCATATACCACAAAACCGTTGAAGCTCCTGTTCAAAAATCATGCTCCGAAATCAACTTTTTTCATCTCAGGGATTCATTTTGGGATGGTAACTAAAGTTTAAAGCAGAAATAGGGGCACTTTTAAAATTTTCATTTTAGACCAAAATCGATGGGTCCGGGGCTTAGGGAATTTCTCATATGCCACAAAACCGTTGAAGCTCCTGCTCAAAAATCATGCTCCGAAATAAACTTTTTTCATCTCAGGGATTCATTTTGGTATGGTAACTAAAGTTTAAAGCAGAAATAGGGGCACTTTTAAAATTTTCATTTTTGACCAAAATCGATGGGTCCGGGGCTTAGGGAATTTCTCATATGCCACAAAACCGTTGAAGCTCCTGTTCAAAAATCATGCTCCGAAATCAACTTTTTTCATCTCAGGGATTCATTTTGGGATGGTAACTAAAGTTTAAAGCAGAAATAGGGGCACTTTTAAAATTTTCATTTTTGACCAAAATCGATGGGTCCGGGGCTTAGGGAATTTCTCATATGCCCCAAATCCGTTGAAGCTCCTGTTCAAAAATCATGCTCCGAAATCAACTTTTTTCATCTCAGGGATTCATTTTGGGATGGTAACTAAAGTTTAAAGCAGAAATAGGGGCACTTTTAAAATTTTCATTTTAGACCAAAATCGATGGGTCCGGGGCTTAGGGAATTTCTCATATGCCCCCAAACCGTTGAAGGTCCTGTTCAAAAATCATGCTCCAAAATCAACTTTTTTCATCTCAGGGATTCATTTTGGGATGGTAACTAAAGTTTAAAGCAGAAATAGGGGCACTTTTAAAATTTTCATTTTTGACCAAAATCGATGGGTCCGGGGCTTAGGGAATTTCTCATATGCCCCAAATCCGTTGAAGCTCCTGTTCAAAAATCATGCTCCGAAATCAACTTTTTTCATCTCAGGGATTCATTTTGGGATGGTAACTAAAGTTTAAAGCAGAAATAGGGGCACTTTTAAAATTTTCATTTTAGACCAAAATCGATGGGTCCGGGGCTTAGGGAATTTCTCATATGCCACAAAACCGTTGAAGCTCCTGCTCAAAAATCATGCTCCGAAATAAACTTTTTCATCTCAGGGATTCATTTTGGTATGGTAACTAAAGTTTAAAGCAGAAATAGGGGCACTTTTAAAATTTTCATTTTTGACCAAAATCGATGGGTCCGGGGCTTAGGGAATTTCTCATATGCCCCAAATCCGTTGAAGCTCCTGTTCAAAAATCATGCTCCGAAATCAATTTTTTCATCTCAGGGATTCATTTTGGGATGGTAACTAAAGTTTAAAGCAGAAATAGGGGCACTTTTAAAATGTTCATTTTTGACCAAAATCGATGGGTCCGGGGCTTAGGGAATTTCTCATATGCCACAAAACCGTTGAAGCTCCTGTTCAAAAATCATGCTCCGAAATCAACTTTTTTCATCTCAGGGATTCATTTTGGGATGGTAACTAAAGTTTAAAGCAGAAATAGGGGCACTTTTAAAATTTTCATTTTTGACCAAAATCGATGGGTCCGGGGCTTAGGGAATTTCTCATATGCCACAAAACAGTTGAAGCTCCTGTTCAAAAATCATGCTCTGAAATCAACTTTTTTCATCTTAGGGATTCATTTTGGGATGGTAACTAAAGTTTAAAGCAGAAATAGGGGCACTTTTAAAATTTTCATTTTTGACCAAATTCGATGGGTCCGGGGCTTAGGGAATTTCTCATATGCCCCCAAACCGTTGAAGCTCCTGTTCAAAAATCATGCTCCAAAATCAACTTTTTTCATCTCAGGGATTCATTTTGGGATGGTAACTAAAGTTTAAAGCAGAAATAGGGGCACTTTAAAAATTTTCATTTTTGACCAAAATCGATGGGTCCGGGGCTTAGGGAATTTCTCATATGCCACAAAACCGTTGAAGCTCCTGTTCAAAAATCATGCTCCGAAATCAACTTTTTTCATCTCAGGGATTCATTTTGGGATGGTAACTAAAGTTTAAAGCAGAAATAGGGGCACTTTTAAAATTTTCATTTTAGACCAAAATCAATGGGTCCGGGGCTTAGGGAACTTCTCATATGCCACAAAACCGTTGAAGCTCCTGCTCAAAAATCATGCTCCGAAATCAACTTTTTTCATCTCAGGGATTCATTTTGGTATGGTAACTAAAGTTTAAAGCAGAAATAGGGGCACTTTTAAAATTTTCATTTTTGACCAAAATCGATGGGTCCGGGGCTTAGGGAATTTCTCATATGCCACAAAACCGTTGAAGCTCCTGTTCAAAAATCATGCTCCGAAATCAACTTTTTTCATCTCAGTGATTCATTTTGGGATGGTAACTAAAGTTTAAAGCAGAAATAGGGGCACTTTTAAAATTTTCATTTTTGACCAAAATCGATGGGTCCGGGGCTTAGGGAATTTCTTATATGCCCCAAATCCGTTGAAGCTCCTGTTCAAAAATCATGCTCCGAAATCAACTTTTTTCATCTCAGGGATTCATTTTGGGATGGTAACTAAAGTTTAAAGCAGAAATAGGGGCACTTTTAAAATTTTCATTTTTGACCAAAATCGATGGGTCCGGGGCTTAGGGAATTTCTCATATGCCACAAAACAGTTGAAGCTCCTGTTCAAAAATCATGCTCTGAAATCAACTTTTTTCATCTCAGGGATTCATTTTAGGATGGTAACTAAAGTTTAAAGCAGAAATAGGGGCACTTTTAAAATTAAAATTTTTGACCAAAATCGATGGATCCAGGGCTTAGGGAATTTCTCATATGCCCCAAATCCGTTGAAGCTCCTGTTCAAAAATCATGCTCCGAAATCAACTTTTTTCATCTCAGGGATTCATTTTGGGATGGTAACTAAAGTTCAAAGCAGAAATAGGGGCACTTTTAAAATTTTCATTTTTGACCAAAATCGATGCGTCCGGGGCTTAGGGAATTTCTCATATGCCACAAAACCGTTGAAGCTCCTGTTCAAAAATCATGCTCCGAAATCAACTTTCTTTCATCTCAGGGATTCATTTTGGGATGGTAACTAAAGTTTAAAGCAGAAATAGGGGCACTTTTAAAATTTTCATTTTTGACCAAAATCGATGGGTCCGGGGCTTAGGGAATTTCTCATATGCCACAAAACAGTTGAAGCTCCTGTTCAAAAATCATGCTCTGAAATCAACTTTTTTCATCTCAGGGATTCATTTTAGGATGGTAACTAAAGTTTAAAGCAGAAATAGGGGCACTTTTAAAATTTTCATTTTTGACCAAAATCGATGGATCCAGGGCTTAGGGAATTTCTCATATGCCCCAAATCCGTTGAAGCTCCTGTTCAAAAATCATGCTCCGAAATCAACTTTTTTCATCTCAGGGATTCATTTTGGGATGGTAACTAAAGTTTAAAGCAGAAATAGGGGCACTTTTAAAATTTTCATTTTTGACCAAAATCGATGGGTCCGGGGCTTATGGAATTTCTCATATGCCCCAAAACCGTTGAAGCTCCTGTTCAAAAATCATGCTCCGAAATCAACTTTTTTCATCTCAGGGATTCATTTTGGGATGGTAACTAAAGTTTAAAGCAGAAATAGGGGCACTTTTAAAATTTTCATTTTTGACCAAAATCGATGGGTCCGGGGCTTAGGGAATTTCTCATATGCCCCAAATCCGTTGAAGCTCCTGTTCAAAAATCATGCTCCGAAATCAACTTTTTTCATCTCAGGGATTCATTTTGGGATGGTAACTAAAGATTAAAGCAGAAATAGGGGCACTTTTAAAATTTTCATTTTAGAAAAAAAACGATGGGTCCGGGGCTTAGGGAATTTCTCATATGCCACAAAACCGTTGAAGCTCCTGCTCAAAAATCATGCTCCGAAATAAACTTTTTTCATCTCAGGGATTCATTTTGGTATGGTAACTAAAGTTTAAAGCAGAAATAGGGGCACTTTTAAAATTTTCATTTTTGACCAAAATCGATGGGTCCGGGGCTTAGGGAATTTCTCATATGCCACAAAACCGTTGAAGCTCCTGTTCAAAAATCATGCTCCGAAATCAACTTTTTTCATCTCAGGGATTCATTTTGGGATGGTAAATAAAGTTTAAAGCAGAAATAGGGGCACTTTTAAAATTTTCATTTTTGACCAAAATCGATGGGTCCGGGGCTTAGGGAATTTCTCATATGCCCCAAATCCGTTGAAGCTCCTGTTCAAAAATCATGCTCCGAAATCAACTTTTTTCATCTCAGGGATTCATTTTGGGATGGTAACTAAAGTTTAAAGCAGAAATAGGGGCACTTTTAAAATTTTCATTTTTGACCAAAATCGATGGGTCCGGGGCTTAGGGAATTTCTCATATGCCACAAAACAGTTGAAGCTCCTGTTCAAAAATCATGCTCTGAAATCAACTTTTTTCATCTCAGGGATTCATTTTAGGATGGTAACTAAAGTTTAAAGCAGAAATAGGGGCACTTTTAAAATTTTCATTTTTGACCAAAATCGATGGATCCAGGGCTTAGGGAATTTCTCATATGCCCCAAAACCGTTGAAGCTCCTGTTCAAAAATCATGCTCCGAAATCAACTTTTTTCATCTCAGGGATTTATTTTGGGATGGTAACTAAAGTTTAAAGCAGAAATAGGGGCACTTTTAAAATTTTCATTTTTGACCAAAATTGATGGGTCCGGGGCATAGGGAATTTCTCATATGCCCCAAAACCGTTGAAGCTCCTGTTCAAAAATCATGCTCCGAAATCAACTTTTTTCATCTCAGGGATTCATTTTGGGATGGTAACTAAAGTTTAAAGCAGAAATAGGGGCACTTTTAAAATTTTCATTTTTGACCAAAATCGATGGGTCCGGGGCTTATGGAATTTCTCATATGCCCCAAAACCGTTGAAGCTCCTGTTAAAAAATCATGCTCCGAAATCAACTTTTTTCATCTCAGGGATTCATTTTGGGATGGTAACTAAAGTTTAAAGCAGAAATAGGGGCACTTTTAAAATTTTCATTTTTGACCAAAATCGATGGGTCCGGGGCTTAGGGAATTTCTCATATGCCCCAAATCCGTTGAAGCTCCTGTTCAAAAATCATGCTCCGAAATCAACTTTTTTCATCTCAGGGATTCATTTTGGGATGGTAACTAAAGTTTAAAGCAGAAATAGGGGCACTTTTAAAATGTTCATTTTTGACCAAAATCGATGGGTCCAGGGCTTAGGGAATTTCTCATATGCCACAAAACCGTTGAAGCTCCTGTTCAAAAATCATGCTCCGAAATCAACTTTTTTCATCTCAGGGATTCATTTTGGGATGGTAACTAAAGTTTAAAGCAGAAATAGGGGCACTTTTAAAATTTTCATTTTTGACCAAAATCGATGGGTCCGGGGCTTAGGGAATTTCTCATATGCCACAAAACCGTTGAAGCTCCTGTTCAAAAATCATGCTCCGAAATCAACTTTTTTCATCTCAGTGATTCATTTTGGGATGGTAACTAAAGTTTAAAGCAGAAATAGGGGCACTTTTAAAATTTTCATTTTTGACCAAAATCGATGGGTCCGGGGCTTAGGGAATTTCTCATATGCCACAAAACCGTTGAAGCTCCTGTTCAAAAATCATGCTCCGAAATCAACTTTTTTCATCTAAGGGATTCATTTTGGGATGGTAACTAAAGTTTAAAGCAGAAATAGGGGCACTTTAAAAATTTTCATTTTTGACCAAAATCGATGGGTCCGGGGCTTAGGGAATCACTCATATGCCCCAAACCCGTTGAAGCTCCTGTTCAAAAATCATGCTCCGAAATCAACTTTTTTCATCTCAGGGATTCATTTTGGGATGGTAACTAAAGTTTAAAGCAGAAATAGGGGCACTTTTAAAATTTTCATTTTTGACCAAAATCGATGGGTCCGGGGCTTAGGGAATTTCTCATATGCCACAAAACCGTTGAAGCTCCTGTTCAAAAATCATGCTCCGAAATCAACTTTTTTCATCTCAGGGATTCATTTTGGGATGGTAACTAAAGTTTAAAGCAGAAATAGGGGCACTTTTAAAATTTTCATTTTTGACCAAAATCGATGGGTCCGGGGCTTAGGGAATTTCTCATATACCACAAAACCGTTGAAGCTCCTGTTCAAAAATCATGCTCCGAAATCAACTTTTTTCATCTCAGGGATTCATTTTGGGATGGTAACTAAAGTTTAAAGCAGAAATAGGGGCACTTTTAAAATTTTCATTTTAGACCAAAATCGATGGGTCCGGGGCTTAGGGAATTTCTCATATGCCACAAAACCGTTGAAGCTCCTGCTCAAAAATCATGCTCCGAAATAAACTTTTTTCATCTCAGGGATTCATTTTGGTATGGTAACTAAAGTTTAAAGCAGAAATAGGGGCACTTTTAAAATTTTCATTTTTGACCAAAATCGATGGGTCCGGGGCTTAGGGAATTTCTCATATGCCACAAAACCGTTGAAGCTCCTGTTCAAAAATCATGCTCCGAAATCAACTTTTTTCATCTCAGGGATTCATTTTGGGATGGTAACTAAAGTTTAAAGCAGAAATAGGGGCACTTTTAAAATTTTCATTTTTGACCAAAATCGATGGGTCCGGGGCTTAGGGAATTTCTCATATGCCCCAAATCCGTTGAAGCTCCTGTTCAAAAATCATGCTCCGAAATCAACTTTTTTCATCTCAGGGATTCATTTTGGGATGGTAACTAAAGTTTAAAGCAGAAATAGGGGCACTTTTAAAATTTTCATTTTAGACCAAAATCGATGGGTCCGGGGCTTAGGGAATTTCTCATATGCCCCCAAACCGTTGAAGGTCCTGTTCAAAAATCATGCTCCAAAATCAACTTTTTTCATCTCAGGGATTCATTTTGGGATGGTAACTAAAGTTTAAAGCAGAAATAGGGGCACTTTTAAAATTTTCATTTTTGACCAAAATCGATGGGTCCGGGGCTTAGGGAATTTCTCATATGCCCCAAATCCGTTGAAGCTCCTGTTCAAAAATCATGCTCCGAAATCAACTTTTTTCATCTCAGGGATTCATTTTGGGATGGTAACTAAAGTTTAAAGCAGAAATAGGGGCACTTTTAAAATTTTCATTTTAGACCAAAATCGATGGGTCCGGGGCTTAGGGAATTTCTCATATGCCACAAAACCGTTGAAGCTCCTGCTCAAAATTCATGCTCCGAAATAAACTTTTTCATCTCAGGGATTCATTTTGGTATGGTAACTAAAGTTTAAAGCAGAAATAGGGGCACTTTTAAAATTTTCATTTTTGACCAAAATCGATGGGTCCGGGGCTTAGGGAATTTCTCATATGCCCCAAATCCGTTGAAGCTCCTGTTCAAAAATCATGCTCCGAAATCAATTTTTTCATCTCAGGGATTCATTTTGGGATGGTAACTAAAGTTTAAAGCAGAAATAGGGGCACTTTTAAAATGTTCATTTTTGACCAAAATCGATGGGTCCGGGGCTTAGGGAATTTCTCATATGCCACAAAACCGTTGAAGCTCCTGTTCAAAAATCATGCTCCGAAATCAACTTTTTTCATCTCAGGGATTCATTTTGGGATGGTAACTAAAGTTTAAAGCAGAAATAGGGGCACTTTTAAAATTTTCATTTTTGACCAAAATCGATGGGTCCGGGGCTTAGGGAATTTCTCATATGCCACAAAACAGTTGAAGCTCCTGTTCAAAAATCATGCTCTGAAATCAACTTTTTTCATCTTAGGGATTCATTTTGGGATGGTAACTAAAGTTTAAAGCAGAAATAGGGGCACTTTTAAAATTTTCATTTTTGACCAAATTCGATGGGTCCGGGGCTTAGGGAATTTCTCATATGCCCCCAAACCGTTGAAGCTCCTGTTCAAAAATCATGCTCCAAAATCAACTTTTTTCATCTCAGGGATTCATTTTGGGATGGTAACTAAAGTTTAAAGCAGAAATAGGGGCACTTTAAAAATTTTCATTTTTGACCAAAATCGATGGGTCCGGGGCTTAGGGAATTTCTCATATGCCACAAAACCGTTGAAGCTCCTGTTCAAAAATCATGCTCCGAAATCAACTTTTTTCATCTCAGGGATTCATTTTGGGATGGTAACTAAAGTTTAAAGCAGAAATAGGGGCACTTTTAAAATTTTCATTTTAGACCAAAATCAATGGGTCCGGGGCTTAGGGAACTTCTCATATGCCACAAAACCGTTGAAGCTCCTGCTCAAAAATCATGCTCCGAAATCAACTTTTTTCATCTCAGGGATTCATTTTGGTATGGTAACTAAAGTTTAAAGCAGAAATAGGGGCACTTTTAAAATTTTCATTTTTGACCAAAATCGATGGGTCCGAGGCTTAGGGAATTTCTCATATGCCACAAAACCGTTGAAGCTCCTGTTCAAAAATCATGCTCCGAAATCAACTTTTTTCATCTCAGTGATTCATTTTGGGATGGTAACTAAAGTTTAAAGCAGAAATAGGGGCACTTTTAAAATTTTCATTTTTGACCAAAATCGATGGGTCCGGGGCTTAGGGAATTTCTCATATGCCACAAAACAGTTGAAGCTCCTGTTCAAAAATCATGCTCTGAAATCAACTTTTTTCATCTCAGGGATTCATTTTAGGATGGTAACTAAAGTTTAAAGCAGAAATAGGGGCACTTTTAAAATTAAAATTTTTGACCAAAATCGATGGATCCAGGGCTTAGGGAATTTCTCATATGCCCCAAATCCGTTGAAGCTCCTGTTCAAAAATCATGCTCCGAAATCAACTTTTTTCATCTCAGGGATTCATTTTGGGATGGTAACTAAAGTTCAAAGCAGAAATAGGGGCACTTTTAAAATTTTCATTTTTGACCAAAATCGATGCGTCCGGGGCTTAGGGAATTTCTCATATGCCACAAAACCGTTGAAGCTCCTGTTCAAAAATCATGCTCCGAAATCAACTTTCTTTCATCTCAGGGATTCATTTTGGGATGGTAACTAAAGTTTAAAGCAGAAATAGGGGCACTTTTAAAATTTTCATTTTTGACCAAAATCGATGGGTCCGGGGCTTAGGGAATTTCTCATATGCCACAAAACAGTTGAAGCTCCTGTTCAAAAATCATGCTCTGAAATCAACTTTTTTCATCTCAGGGATTCATTTTAGGATGGTAACTAAAGTTTAAAGCAGAAATAGGGGCACTTTTAAAATTTTCATTTTTGACCAAAATCGATGGATCCAGGGCTTAGGGAATTTCTCATATGCCCCAAATCCGTTGAAGCTCCTGTTCAAAAATCATGCTCCGAAATCAACTTTTTTCATCTCAGGGATTCATTTTGGGATGGTAACTAAAGTTTAAAGCAGAAATAGGGGCACTTTTAAAATTTTCATTTTTGACCAAAATCGATGGGTCCGGGGCTTATGGAATTTCTCATATGCCCCAAAACCGTTGAAGCTCCTGTTCAAAAATCATGCTCCGAAATCAACTTTTTTCATCTCAGGGATTCATTTTGGGATGGTAACTAAAGTTTAAAGCAGAAATAGGGGCACTTTTAAAATTTTCATTTTTGACCAAAATCGATGGGTCCGGGGCTTAGGGAATTTCTCATATGCCCCAAATCCGTTGAAGCTCCTGTTCAAAAATCATGCTCCGAAATCAACTTTTTTCATCTCAGGGATTCATTTTGGGATGGTAACTAAAGATTAAAGCAGAAATAGGGGCACTTTTAAAATTTTCATTTTAGACCAAAATCGATGGGTCCGGGGCTTAGGGAATTTCTCATATGCCACAAAACCGTTGAAGCTCCTGCTCAAAAATCATGCTCCGAAATAAACTTTTTTCATCTCAGGGATTCATTTTGGTATGGTAACTAAAGTTTAAAGCAGAAATAGGGGCACTTTTAAAATTTTCATTTTTGACCAAAATCGATGGGTCCGGGGCTTAGGGAATTTCTCATATGCCACAAAACCGTTGAAGCTCCTGTTCAAAAATCATGCTCCGAAATCAACTTTTTTCATCTCAGGGATTCATTTTGGGATGGTAAATAAAGTTTAAAGCAGAAATAGGGGCACTTTTAAAATTTTCATTTTTGACCAAAATCGATGGGTCCGGGGCTTAGGGAATTTCTCATATGCCCCAAATCCGTTGAAGCTCCTGTTCAAAAATCATGCTCCGAAATCAACTTTTTTCATCTCAGGGATTCATTTTGGGATGGTAACTAAAGTTTAAAGCAGAAATAGGGGCACTTTTAAAATTTTCATTTTTGACCAAAATCGATGGGTCCGGGGCTTAGGGAATTTCTCATATGCCACAAAACAGTTGAAGCTCCTGTTCAAAAATCATGCTCTGAAATCAACTTTTTTCATCTCAGGGATTCATTTTAGGATGGTAACTAAAGTTTAAAGCAGAAATAGGGGCACTTTTAAAATTTTCATTTTTGACCAAAATCGATGGATCCAGGGCTTAGGGAATTTCTCATATGCCCCAAAACCGTTGAAGCTCCTGTTCAAAAATCATGCTCCGAAATCAACTTTTTTCATCTCAGGGATTTATTTTGGGATGGTAACTAAAGTTTAAAGCAGAAATAGGGGCACTTTTAAAATTTTCATTTTTGACCAAAATTGATGGGTCCGGGGCATAGGGAATTTCTCATATGCCCCAAAACCGTTGAAGCTCCTGTTCAAAAATCATGCTCCGAAATCAACTTTTTTCATCTCAGGGATTCATTTTGGGATGGTAACTAAAGTTTAAAGCAGAAATAGGGGCACTTTTAAAATTTTCATTTTTGACCAAAATCGATGGGTCCGGGGCTTATGGAATTTCTCATATGCCCCAAAACCGTTGAAGCTCCTGTTAAAAAATCATGCTCCGAAATCAACTTTTTTCATCTCAGGGATTCATTTTGGGATGGTAACTAAAGTTTAAAGCAGAAATAGGGGCACTTTTAAAATTTTCATTTTTGACCAAAATCGATGGGTCCGGGGCTTAGGGAATTTCTCATATGCCCCAAATCCGTTGAAGCTCCTGTTCAAAAATCATGCACCGAAATCAACTTTTTTCATCTCAGGGATTCATTTTGGGATGGTAACTAAAGTTTAAAGCAGAAATAGGGGCACTTTTAAAATTTTCATTTTTGACCAAAATCGATGGGTCCGGGGCTTAGGGAATTTCTCATATGCCACAAAACCGTTGAAGCTCCTGTTCAAAAATCATGCTCCGAAATCAACTTTTTTCATCTAAGGGATTCATTTTGGGATGGTAACTAAAGTTTAAAGCAGAAATAGGGGCACTTTAAAAATTTTCATTTTTGACCAAAATCGATGGGTCCGGGGCTTAGGGAATCACTCATATGCCCCAAACCCGTTGAAGCTCCTGTTCAAAAATCATGCTCCGAAATCAACTTTTTTCATCTCAGGGATTCATTTTGGGATGGTAACTAAAGTTTAAAGCAGAAATAGGGGCACTTTTAAAATTTTCATTTTTGACCAAAATCGATGGGTCCGGGGCTTAGGGAATTTCTCATATGCCACAAAACCGTTGAAGCTCCTGTTCAAAAATCATGCTCCGAAATCAACTTTTTTCATCTCAGGGATTCATTTTGGGATGGTAACTAAAGTTTAAAGCAGAAATAGGGGCACTTTTAAAATTTTCATTTTTGACCAAAATCGATGGGTCCGGGGCTTAGGGAATTTCTCATATACCACAAAACCGTTGAAGCTCCTGTTCAAAAATCATGCTCCGAAATCAACTTTTTTCATCTCAGGGATTCATTTTGGGATGGTAACTAAAGTTTAAAGCAGAAATAGGGGCACTTTTAAAATTTTCATTTTAGACCAAAATCGATGGGTCCGGGGCTTAGGGAATTTCTCATATGCCACAAAACCGTTGAAGCTCCTGCTCAAAAATCATGCTCCGAAATAAACTTTTTTCATCTCAGGGATTCATTTTGGTATGGTAACTAAAGTTTAAAGCAGAAATAGGGGCACTTTTAAAATTTTCATTTTTGACCAAAATCGATGGGTCCGGGGCTTAGGGAATTTCTCATATGCCACAAAACCGTTGAAGCTCCTGTTCAAAAATCATGCTCCGAAATCAACTTTTTTCATCTCAGGGATTCATTTTGGGATGGTAACTAAAGTTTAAAGCAGAAATAGGGGCACTTTTAAAATTTTCATTTTTGACCAAAATCGATGGGTCCGGGGCTTAGGGAATTTCTCATATGCCCCAAATCCGTTGAAGCTCCTGTTCAAAAATCATGCTCCGAAATCAACTTTTTTCATCTCAGGGATTCATTTTGGGATGGTAACTAAAGTTTAAAGCAGAAATAGGGGCACTTTTAAAATTTTCATTTTAGACCAAAATCGATGGGTCCGGGGCTTAGGGAATTTCTCATATGCCCCCAAACCGTTGAAGGTCCTGTTCAAAAATCATGCTCCAAAATCAACTTTTTTCATCTCAGGGATTCATTTTGGGATGGTAACTAAAGTTTAAAGCAGAAATAGGGGCACTTTTAAAATTTTCATTTTTGACCAAAATCGATGGGTCCGGGGCTTAGGGAATTTCTCATATGCCCCAAATCCGTTGAAGCTCCTGTTCAAAAATCATGCTCCGAAATCAACTTTTTTCATCTCAGGGATTCATTTTGGGATGGTAACTAAAGTTTAAAGCAGAAATAGGGGCACTTTTAAAATTTTCATTTTAGACCAAAATCGATGGGTCCGGGGCTTAGGGAATTTCTCATATGCCACAAAACCGTTGAAGCTCCTGCTCAAAAATCATGCTCCGAAATAAACTTTTTCATCTCAGGGATTCATTTTGGTATGGTAACTAAAGTTTAAAGCAGAAATAGGGGCACTTTTAAAATTTTCATTTTTGACCAAAATCGATGGGTCCGGGGCTTAGGGAATTTCTCATATGCCACAAAACCGTTGAAGCTCCTGTTCAAAAATCATGCTCCGAAATCAACTTTTTTCATCTCAGGGATTCATTTTGGGATGGTAACTAAAGTTTAAAGCAGAAATAGGGGCACTTTTAAAATTTTCATTTTTGACCAAAATCGATGGGTCCGGGGCTTAGGGAATTTCTCATATGCCCCAAATCCGTTGAAGCTCCTGTTCAAAAATCATGCTCCGAAATCAACTTTTTTCATCTCAGGGATTCATTTTGGGATGGTAACTAAAGTTTAAAGCAGAAATAGGGGCACTTTTAAAATTTTCATTTTTGACCAAAATCGATGGGTCCGGGGCTTAGGGAATTTCTCATATGCCACAAAACAGTTGAAGCTCCTGTTCAAAAATCATGCTCTGAAATCAACTTTTTTCATCTCAGGGATTCATTTTAGGATGGTAACTAAAGTTTAAAGCAGAAATAGGGGCACTTTTAAAATTTTCATTTTTGACCAAAATCGATGGATCCAGGGCTTAGGGAATTTCTCATATGCCCCAAAACCGTTGAAGCTCCTGTTCAAAAATCATGCTCCGAAATCAACTTTTTTCATCTCAGGGATTTATTTTGGGATGGTAACTAAAGTTTAAAGCAGAAATATGGGCACTTTTAAAATTTTCATTTTTGACCAAAATTGATGGGTCCGGGGCTTAGGGAATTTCTCATATGCCCCAAAACCGTTGAAGCTCCTGTTCAAAAATCATGCTCCGAAATCAACTTTTTTCATCTCAGGGATTCATTTTGGGATGGTAACTAAAGTTTAAAGCAGAAATAGGGGCACTTTTAAAATTTTCATTTTTGACCAAAATCGATGGGTCCGGGGCTTATGGAATTTCTCATATGCCCCAAAACCGTTGAAGCTCCAGTTAAAAAATCATGCTCCGAAATCAAATTTTTTCATCTCAGGGATTCATTTTGGGATGGTAACTAAAGTTTAAAGCAGAAATAGGGGCACTTTTAAAATTTTCATTTTTGACCAAAATCGATGGGTCCGGCCGGGGCTTAGGGAATTTCTCATATGCCCCAAATCCGTTGAAGCTCCTGTTCAAAAATCATGCTCCGAAATCAATTTTTTCATCTCAGGGATTCATTTTGGGATGGTAACTAAAGTTTAAAGCAGAAATAGGGGCACTTTTAAAATGTTCATTTTTGACCAAAATCGATGGGTCCGGGGCTTAGGGAATTTCTCATATGCCACAAAACCGTTGAAGCTCCTGTTCAAAAATCATGCTCCGAAATCAACTTTTTTCATCTCAGGGATTCATTTTGGGATGGTAACTAAAGTTTAAAGCAGAAATAGGGGCACTTTTAAAATTTTCATTTTTGACCAAAATCGATGGGTCCGGGGCTTAGGGAATTTCTCATATGCCACAAAACAGTTGAAGCTCCTGTTCAAAAATCATGCTCTGAAATCAACTTTTTTCATCTTAGGGATTCATTTTGGGATGGTAACTAAAGTTTAAAGCAGAAATAGGGGCACTTTTAAAATTTTCATTTTTGACCAAATTCGATGGGTCCGGGGCTTAGGGAATTTCTCATATGCCCCCAAACCGTTGAAGCTCCTGTTCAAAAATCATGCTCCAAAATCAACTTTTTTCATCTCAGGGATTCATTTTGGGATGGTAACTAAAGTTTAAAGCAGAAATAGGGGCACTTTAAAAATTTTCATTTTTGACCAAAATCGATGGGTCCGGGGCTTAGGGAATTTCTCATATGCCACAAAACCGTTGAAGCTCCTGTTCAAAAATCATGCTCCGAAATCAACTTTTTTCATCTCAGGGATTCATTTTGGGATGGTAACTAAAGTTTAAAGCAGAAATAGGGGCACTTTTAAAATTTTCATTTTAGACCAAAATCAATGGGTCCGGGGCTTAGGGAACTTCTCATATGCCACAAAACCGTTGAAGCTCCTGCTCAAAAATCATGCTCCGAAATCAACTTTTTTCATCTCAGGGATTCATTTTGGTATGGTAACTAAAGTTTAAAGCAGAAATAGGGGCACTTTTAAAATTTTCATTTTTGACCAAAATCGATGGGTCCGGGGCTTAGGGAATTTCTCATATGCCACAAAACCGTTGAAGCTCCTGTTCAAAAATCATGCTCCGAAATCAACTTTTTTCATCTCAGTGATTCATTTTGGGATGGTAACTAAAGTTTAAAGCAGAAATAGGGGCACTTTTAAAATTTTCATTTTTGACCAAAATCGATGGGTCCGGGGCTTAGGGAATTTCTTATATGCCCCAAATCCGTTGAAGCTCCTGTTCAAAAATCATGCTCCGAAATCAACTTTTTTCATCTCAGGGATTCATTTTGGGATGGTAACTAAAGTTTAAAGCAGAAATAGGGGCACTTTTAAAATTTTCATTTTTGACCAAAATCGATGGGTCCGGGGCTTAGGGAATTTCTCATATGCCACAAAACAGTTGAAGCTCCTGTTCAAAAATCATGCTCTGAAATCAACTTTTTTCATCTCAGGGATTCATTTTAGGATGGTAACTAAAGTTTAAAGCAGAAATAGGGGCACTTTTAAAATTAAAATTTTTGACCAAAATCGATGGATCCAGGGCTTAGGGAATTTCTCATATGCCCCAAATCCGTTGAAGCTCCTGTTCAAAAATCATGCTCCGAAATCAACTTTTTTCATCTCAGGGATTCATTTTGGGATGGTAACTAAAGTTCAAAGCAGAAATAGGGGCACTTTTAAAATTTTCATTTTTGACCAAAATCGATGCGTCCGGGGCTTAGGGAATTTCTCATATGCCACAAAACCGTTGAAGCTCCTGTTCAAAAATCATGCTCCGAAATCAACTTTCTTTCATCTCAGGGATTCATTTTGGGATGGTAACTAAAGTTTAAAGCAGAAATAGGGGCACTTTTAAAATTTTCATTTTTGACCAAAATCGATGGGTCCGGGGCTTAGGGAATTTCTCATATGCCACAAAACAGTTGAAGCTCCTGTTCAAAAATCATGCTCTGAAATCAACTTTTTTCATCTCAGGGATTCATTTTAGGATGGTAACTAAAGTTTAAAGCAGAAATAGGGGCACTTTTAAAATTTTCATTTTTGACCAAAATCGATGGATCCAGGGCTTAGGGAATTTCTCATATGCCCCAAATCCGTTGAAGCTCCTGTTCAAAAATCATGCTCCGAAATCAACTTTTTTCATCTCAGGGATTCATTTTGGGATGGTAACTAAAGTTTAAAGCAGAAATAGGGGCACTTTTAAAATTTTCATTTTTGACCAAAATCGATGGGTCCGGGGCTTATGGAATTTCTCATATGCCCCAAAACCGTTGAAGCTCCTGTTCAAAAATCATGCTCCGAAATCAACTTTTTTCATCTCAGGGATTCATTTTGGGATGGTAACTAAAGTTTAAAGCAGAAATAGGGGCACTTTTAAAATTTTCATTTTTGACCAAAATCGATGGGTCCGGGGCTTAGGGAATTTCTCATATGCCCCAAATCCGTTGAAGCTCCTGTTCAAAAATCATGCTCCGAAATCAACTTTTTTCATCTCAGGGATTCATTTTGGGATGGTAACTAAAGATTAAAGCAGAAATAGGGGCACTTTTAAAATTTTCATTTTTGACCAAAATCGATGCGTCCGGGGCTTAGGGAATTTCTCATATGCCACAAAACCGTTGAAGCTCCTGTTCAAAAATCATGCTCCGAAATCAACTTTCTTTCATCTCAGGGATTCATTTTGGGATGGTAACTAAAGTTTAAAGCAGAAATAGGGGCACTTTTAAAATTTTCATTTTTGACCAAAATCGATGGGTCCGGGGCTTAGGGAATTTCTCATATGCCACAAAACAGTTGAAGCTCCTGTTCAAAAATCATGCTCTGAAATCAACTTTTTTCATCTCAGGGATTCATTTTGGGATGGTAACTAAAGTTTAAAGCAGAAATAGGGGCACTTTTAAAATTTTAATTTTTGACCAAAATCGATGGGTCCGGGGCTTAGGGAATTTCTCATATGCCACAAAACCGTTGAAGCTCCTGTTCAAAAATCATGCTCCGAATTCAAATTTTTTCATCTCAGGGATTCATTTTGGGATGGTAACTAAAGTTTAAAGCAGAAATAGGGGCACTTTTAAAATTTTCATTTTTGACCAAAATCGATGGGTCCGGGGCTTAGGGAATTTCTCATATGCCACAAAACCGTTGAAGCTCCTGTTCAAAAATCATGCTCTGAAATCAACTTTTTTCATCTCAGGGATTCATTGTGGGATGGTAACTAAAGTTTAAAGCAGAAATAGGGGCACTTTTAAAATTTTCATTTTTGACCAAAATCGATGGGTCCGGGGCTTAGGGAATTTCTCATATGCCACAAAACCGTTGAAGCTCCTGTTCAAAAATCATGCTCCGAAATCAACTTTTTTCATCTCAGGGATTCATTTTGGGATGGTAACTAAAGTTTAAAGCAGAAATAGGGGCACTTTTAAAATTTTCATTTTTGACCAAAATCGATGGGTCCGGGGCTTAGGGAATTTCTCATATGCCCCAAATCCGTTGAAGCTCCTGTTCAAAAATCATGCTCCGAAATCAACTTTTTTCATCTCAGGGATTCATTTTGGGATGGTAACTAAAGATTAAAGCAGAAATAGGGGCACTTTTAAAATTTTCATTTTTGACCAAAATCGATGCGTCCGGGGCTTAGGGAATTTCTCATATGCCACAAAACCGTTGAAGCTCCTGTTCAAAAATCATGCTCCGAAATCAACTTTCTTTCATCTCAGGGATTCATTTTGGGATGGTAACTAAAGTTTAAAGCAGAAATAGGGGCACTTTTAAAATTTAAATTTTTGACCAAAATCGATGGGTCCGGGGCTTAGGGAATTTCTCATATGCCACAAAACCGTTGAAGCTCCTGTTCAAAAATCATGCTCCGAATTCAAATTTTTTCATCTCAGGGATTCATTTTGGGATGGTAACTAAAGTTTAAAGCAGAAATAGGGGCACTTTTAAAATTTTCATTTTTGACCAAAATCGATGGGTCCGGGGCTTAGGGAATTTCTCATATGCCCCAAAACCGTTGAAGCTCCTGTTCAAAAATCATGCTCCGAAATCAACTTTTTTCATCTCAGGGATTCATTTTGGGATGGTAACTAAAGTTTAAAGCAGAAATAGGGGCACCTTTAAAATTTTCATTTTTGACCAAAATCGATGGGTCCGGGGCTTAGGGAATTTCTCATATGCCACAAAACCGTTGAAGCTCCTGTTCAAAAATCATGCTCCCAAATCAACTTTTTTCATCTCAGAGATTCATTTTGGGATGGTAACTAAAGTTTAAAGCAGAAATAGGGGAACTTTTAAAATTTTCATTTTTGACCAATATCGATGGGTCCGGGGCTTAGGGAATTTCTCATATGCCACAAAACCGTTGAAGCTCCTGTTCAAAAATCATGCTCCGAAATCAACTTTTTTCATCTCAGGGATTCATTGTGGGATGGTAACTAAAGTTTAAAGCAGAAATAGGGGCACTTTTAAAATTTTCATTTTTGACCAAAATCGATGGGTCCGGGGCTTAGGGAATTTCTCATATGCCACAAAACCATTGAAGCTCCTGTTCAAAAATCATGCTCCGAAATCAACTTTTTTCATCTCAGGGATTCATTTTGGGATGGTAACTAAAGTTTAAAGCAGAAATAGGGGCACTTTTAAAATTTTCATTTTTGACCAAAATCGATGGGTCCGGGGCTTAGGGAATTTCTCATATGCCACAAAACAGTTGAAGCTCCTGTTCAAAAATCATGCTCTGAAATCAACTTTTTTCATCTCAGGGATTCATTTTGGGATGGTAACTAAAGTTTAAAGCAGAAATAGAGGCACCTTTAAAATGTTCATTTTTGACCAAAATCGATGGGTCCTGGGCTTAGGGAATTTCTCATATGCCACAAAACCGTTGAAGCTCCTGTTCAAAAATCATGCTCTGAAATCAACTTTTTTCATCTCAGGGATTCATTTTGGGATGGTAACTAAAGTTTAAAGCAGAAATAGGGGCACTTTTAAAATTTTCATTTTTGACCAAAATCGATGGGTCCGGGGCTTAGGGAATTTCTCATATGCCACAAAACCGTTGAAGCTCCTGTTCAAAAATCATGCTCCGAAATCAACTTTTTTCATCTCAGGGATTCATTTTGGGATGGTAACTAAAGTTTAAAGCAGAAATAGGGGAACTTTTAAAATTTTCATTTTTGACCAATATCGATGGGTCCGGGGCTTAGGGAATTTCTCATATGCCACAAAACCGTTGAAGCTCCTGTTCAAAAATCATGCTCCGAAATCAACTTTTTTCATCTCAGGGATTCATTGTGGGATGGTAACTAAAGTTTAAAGCAGAAATAGGGGCACTTTTAAAATTTTCATTTTTGACCAAAATCGATGGGTCCAGGGCTTAGGGAATTTCTCATATGCCCCAAAACCGTTGAAGCTCCTGTTCAAAAATCATGCTCCGAAATCAACTTTTTTCATCTCAGGGATTCATTTTGGGATGGTAACTAAAGTTTAAAGCAGAAATAGGGGCACTTTTACATTTTTCATTTTGGACCAAAATCGATGGGTCCTGGGCTTAGGGAATTTCTCATATGCCACAAAACAGTTGAAGCTCCTGTTAAAAAATCATGCTCCGAAATCAACTTTTTTCATCTCAGGGATTCATTTTGGGATGGTAACTAAAGTTTAAAGCAGAAATAGGGGCACTTTTAAAAATTTTCATTTTTGACCAAAATCGATGGGTCCGGGGCTTAGGGAATTTCTCATATGCCACAAAACCGTTGAAGCTCCTGTTCAAAAATCATGCTCCGAAATCAACTTTTTTCATCTCAGGGATTCATTTTGGGATGGTAACTAAAGTTTAAAGCAGAAATAGGGGAACTTTTAAAATTTTCATTTTTGACCAATATCGATGGGTCCGGGGCTTAGGGAATTTCTCATATGCCACAAAACCGTTGAAGCTCCTGTTCAAAAATCATGCTCCGAAATCAACTTTTTTCATCTCAGGGATTCATTGTGGGATGGTAACTAAAGTTTAAAGCAGAAATAGGGGCACTTTTAAAATTTTCATTTTTGACCAAAATCGATGGGTCCGGGGCTTAGGGAATTTCTCATATGCCACAAAACCGTTGAAGCTCCTGTTCAAAAATCATGCTCTGAAATCAACTTTTTTCATCTCAGGGATTCATTTTGGGATGGTAACTAAAGTTTAAAGCAGAAATAGGGGCACTTTTAAAATTTTCATTTTTGACCAAACTCGATGGGTCCAGGGCTTAGGGAATTTCTCATATGCCCCAAAACCGTTGAAGCTCCTGTTCAAAAATCATGCTCCGAAATCAACTTTTTTCATCTCATGGATTCATTTTGGGATGGTAACTAAAGTTTAAAGCAGAAATAGGGGCACTTTTAAATTTTTGACCAAAATCGATGGGTCCGGGGCTTAGGGAATTTCTCATATGCCACAAAACAGTTGAAGCTCCTGTTCAAAAATCATGCTCTGAAATCAACTTTTTTCATCTCAGGGATTCATTTTGGGATGGTAACTAAAGTTTAAAGCAGAAATAGGGGCACCTTTAAAATTTTCATTTTTGACCAAAATCAATGGGTCCGGGGCTTAGGGAATTTCTCATATGCCACAAAACCGTTGAAGCTCCTGTTCAAAAATCATGCTCTGAAATCAACTTTTTTCATCTCAGGGATTCATTTTGGGAAGGTAACTAAAGTTTAAAGCAGAAATAGGGGCACTTTTAAAATTTTCATTTTTGACCAAAATCGATGGGTCCGGGGCTTATGGAATTTCTCATATGCCCCAAAACCGTTGAAGCTCCTGTTAAAAAATCATGCTCCGAAATCAACTTTTTTCATCTCAGGGATTCATTTTGGGATGGTAACTAAAGTTTAAAGCAGAAATAGGGGCACTTTTAAAATTTTCATTTTTGACCAAAATCGATGGGACCGGGGCTTAGGGAATTTCTCATATGCCACAAAACCGTTGAAGCTCCTGTTCAAAAATCATGCTCTGAAATCAACTTTTTTCATCTCAGGGATTCATTTTGGGATGGTAACTAAAGTTTAAAGCAGAAATAGGGGCACTTTTAAAATTTTCATTTTTGACCAAAATCGATGGGTCCGGGGCTTAGGGAATTTCTCATATGCCACAAAACCGTTGAAGCTCCTGTTCAAAAATCATGCTCCAAAATCAACTTTTTTCATCTCAGGGATTCATTTTGGGATGGTAACTAAAGTTTAAAGCAGAAATAGGGGCACTTTTAAAATTTTCATTTTTGACCAAAATCGATGGGTCCGGGGCTTAGGGAATTTCTCATATGCCACAAAACCGTTGAAGCTCCTGTTCAAAAATCATGCTCTGAAATCAACTTTTTTCATCTCAGGGATTCATTTTGGGATGGTAACTAAAGTTTAAAGCAGAAATAGGGGCACTTTTAAAATTTTCATTTTTGACCAAAATCGATGGGTCCGGGGCTTATGGAATTTCTCATATGCCCCAAAACCGTTGAAGCTCCTGTTCAAAAATCATGCTCCGAAATCAACTTTTTTCATCTCAGGGATTCATTGTGGGATGGTAACTAAAGTTTAAAGCAGAAATAGGGGCACTTTTAAAATTTTCATTTTTGACCAAAATCGATGGGTCCGGGGCTTAGGGAATTTCTCATATGCCACAAAACCGTTGAAGCTCCTGTTCAAAAATCATGCTCCGAAATCAACTTTTTTCATCTCAGGGATTCATTTTGGGATGGTAACTAAAGTTTAAAGCAGAAATAGGGGCACTTTTAAAATTTTCATTTTTGACCAAAATCGATGGGTCCGGGGCTTAGGGAATTTCTCATATGCCACAAAACAGTTGAAGCTCCTGTTCAAAAATCATGCTCTGAAATCAACTTTTTTCATCTCAGGGATTCATTTTGGGATGGTAACTAAAGTTTAAAGCAGAAATAGAGGCACCTTTAAAATGTTCATTTTTGACCAAAATCGATGGGTCCTGGGCTTAGGGAATTTCTCATATGCCACAAAACCGTTGAAGCTCCTGTTCAAAAATCATGCTCTGAAATCAACTTTTTTCATCTCAGTGATTCATTTTGGGATGGTAACTAAAGTTTAAAGCAGAAATAGGGGCACTTTTAAAATTTTCATTTTTGACCAAAATCGATGGGTCCGGGGCTTAGGGAATTTCTCATATGCCACAAAACCGTTGAAGCTCCTGTTCAAAAATCATGCTCCGAAATCAACTTTTTTCATCTCAGGGATTCATTTTGGGATGGTAACTAAAGTTTAAAGCAGAAATAGGGGAACTTTTAAAATTTTCATTTTTGACCAATATCGATGGGTCCGGGGCTTAGGGAATTTCTCATATGCCACAAAACCGTTGAAGCTCCTGTTCAAAGATCATGCTCCGAAATCAACTTTTTTCATCTCAGGGATTCATTGTGGGATGGTAACTAAAGTTTAAAGCAGAAATAGGGGCACTTTTAAAATTTTCATTTTTGACCAAAATCGATGGGTCCGGGGCTTAGGGAATTTCTCATATGCCACAAAACCGTTGAAGCTCCTGTTCAAAAATCATGCTCTGAAATCAACTTTTTTCATCTCAAGGATTCATTTTGGGATGGTAACTAAAGTTTAAAGCAGAAATAGGGGCACTTTTAAAATTTTCATTTTTGACCAAACTCGATGGGTCCAGGGCTTAGGGAATTTCTCATATGCCACAAAACCGTTGAAGCTCCTGTTCAAAAATCATGCTCCGAATTCAAATTTTTTCATCTCAGGGATTCATTTTGGGATGGTAACTAAAGTTTAAAGCAGAAATAGGGGCACTTTTAAAATTTTCATTTTTGACCAAAATCGATGGGTCCGGGGCTTAGGGAATTTCTCATATGCCCCAAAACCGTTGAAGCTCCTGTTCAAAAATCATGCTCCGAAATCAACTTTTTTCATCTCAGGGATTCATTTTGGGATGGTAACTAAAGTTTAAAGCAGAAATAGGGGCACCTTTAAAATTTTCATTTTTGACCAAAATCGATGGGTCCGGGGCTTAGGGAATTTCTCATATGCCACAAAACCGTTGAAGCTCCTGTTCAAAAATCATGCTCCCAAATCAACTTTTTTCATCTCAGAGATTCATTTTGGGATGGTAACTAAAGTTTAAAGCAGAAATAGGGGAACTTTTAAAATTTTCATTTTTGACCAATATCGATGGGTCCGGGGCTTAGGGAATTTCTCATATGCCACAAAACCGTTGAAGCTCCTGTTCAAAAATCATGCTCCGAAATCAACTTTTTTCATCTCAGGGATTCATTGTGGGATGGTAACTAAAGTTTAAAGCAGAAATAGGGGCACTTTTAAAATTTTCATTTTTGACCAAAATCGATGGGTCCGGGGCTTAGGGAATTTCTCATATGCCACAAAACCGTTGAAGCTCCTGTTCAAAAATCATGCTCCGAAATCAACTTTTTTCATCTCAGGGATTCATTTTGGGATGGTAACTAAAGTTTAAAGCAGAAATAGGGGCACTTTTAAAATTTTCATTTTTGACCAAAATCGATGGGTCCGGGGCTTAGGGAATTTCTCATATGCCACAAAACAGTTGAAGCTCCTGTTCAAAAATCATGCTCTGAAATCAACTTTTTTCATCTCAGGGATTCATTTTGGGATGGTAACTAAAGTTTAAAGCAGAAATAGAGGCACCTTTAAAATGTTCATTTTTGACCAAAATCGATGGGTCCTGGGCTTAGGGAATTTCTCATATGCCACAAAACCGTTGAAGCTCCTGTTCAAAAATCATGCTCTGAAATCAACTTTTTTCATCTCAGGGATTCATTTTGGGATGGTAACTAAAGTTTAAAGCAGAAATAGGGGCACTTTTAAAATTTTCATTTTTGACCAAAATCGATGGGTCCGGGGCTTATGGAATTTCTCATATGCCCCAAAACCGTTGAAGCTCCTGTTAAAAAATCATGCTCCGAAATCAACTTTTTTCATCTCAGGGATTCATTTTGGGATGGTAACTAAAGTTTAAAGCAGAAATAGGGGCACTTTTAAAATTTTCATTTTTGACCAAAATCGATGGGTCCGGGGCTTAGGGAATTTCTCATATGCCACAAAACCGTTGAAGCTCCTGTTCAAAAATCATGCTCCGAAATCAACTTTTTTCATCTCAGGGATTCATTTTGGGATGGTAACTAAAGTTTAAAGCAGAAATAGGGGAACTTTTAAAATTTTCATTTTTGACCAATATCGATGGGTCCGGGGCTTAGGGAATTTCTCATATGCCACAAAACCGTTGAAGCTCCTGTTCAAAAATCATGCTCCGAAATCAACTTTTTTCATCTCAGGGATTCATTGTGGGATGGTAACTAAAGTTTAAAGCAGAAATAGGGGCACTTTTAAAATTTTCATTTTTGACCAAAATCGATGGGTCCAGGGCTTAGGGAATTTCTCATATGCCCCAAAACCGTTGAAGCTCCTGTTCAAAAATCATGCTCCGAAATCAACTTTTTTCATCTCAGGGATTCATTTTGGGATGGTAACTAAAGTTTAAAGCAGAAATAGGGGCACTTTTACATTTTTCATTTTGGACCAAAATCGATGGGTCCTGGGCTTAGGGAATTTCTCATATGCCACAAAACAGTTGAAGCTCCTGTTAAAAAATCATGCTCCGAAATCAACTTTTTTCATCTCAGGGATTCATTTTGGGATGGTAACTAAAGTTTAAAGCAGAAATAGGGGCACTTTTAAAAATTTTCATTTTTGACCAAAATCGATGGGTCCGGGGCTTAGGGAATTTCTCATATGCCACAAAACCGTTGAAGCTCCTGTTCAAAAATCATGCTCCGAAATCAACTTTTTTCATCTCAGGGATTCATTTTGGGATGGTAACTAAAGTTTAAAGCAGAAATAGGGGAACTTTTAAAATTTTCATTTTTGACCAATATCGATGGGTCCGGGGCTTAGGGAATTTCTCATATGCCACAAAACCGTTGAAGCTCCTGTTCAAAAATCATGCTCCGAAATCAACTTTTTTCATCTCAGGGATTCATTGTGGGATGGTAACTAAAGTTTAAAGCAGAAATAGGGGCACTTTTAAAATTTTCATTTTTGACCAAAATCGATGGGTCCGGGGCTTAGGGAATTTCTCATATGCCACAAAACCGTTGAAGCTCCTGTTCAAAAATCATGCTCTGAAATCAACTTTTTTCATCTCAGGGATTCATTTTGGGATGGTAACTAAAGTTTAAAGCAGAAATAGGGGCACTTTTAAAATTTTCATTTTTGACCAAACTCGATGGGTCCAGGGCTTAGGGAATTTCTCATATGCCCCAAAACCGTTGAAGCTCCTGTTCAAAAATCATGCTCCGAAATCAACTTTTTTCATCTCATGGATTCATTTTGGGATGGTAACTAAAGTTTAAAGCAGAAATAGGGGCACTTTTACATTTTTGACCAAAATCGATGGGTCCGGGGCTTAGGGAATTTCTCATATGCCACAAAACAGTTGAAGCTCCTGTTCAAAAATCATGCTCTGAAATCAACTTTTTTCATCTCAGGGATTCATTTTGGGATGGTAACTAAAGTTTAAAGCAGAAATAGGGGCACCTTTAAAATTTTCATTTTTGACCAAAATCAATGGGTCCGGGGCTTAGGGAATTTCTCATATGCCACAAAACCGTTGAAGCTCCTGTTCAAAAATCATGCTCTGAAATCAACTTTTTTCATCTCAGGGATTCATTTTGGGAAGGTAACTAAAGTTTAAAGCAGAAATAGGGGCACTTTTAAAATTTTCATTTTTGACCAAAATCGATGGGTCCGGGGCTTATGGAATTTCTCATATGCCCCAAAACCGTTGAAGCTCCTGTTAAAAAATCATGCTCCGAAATCAACTTTTTTCATCTCAGGGATTCATTTTGGGATGGTAACTAAAGTTTAAAGCAGAAATAGGGGCACTTTTAAAATTTTCATTTTTGACCAAAATCGATGGGACCGGGGCTTAGGGAATTTCTCATATGCCACAAAACCGTTGAAGCTCCTGTTCAAAAATCATGCTCTGAAATCAACTTTTTTCATCTCAGGGATTCATTTTGGGATGGTAACTAAAGTTTAAAGCAGAAATAGGGGCACTTTTAAAATTTTCATTTTTGACCAAAATCGATGGGTCCGGGGCTTAGGGAATTTCTCATATGCCACAAAACCGTTGAAGCTCCTGTTCAAAAATCATGCTCCAAAATCAACTTTTTTCATCTCAGGGATTCATTTTGGGATGGTAACTAAAGTTTAAAGCAGAAATAGGGGCACTTTTAAAATTTTCATTTTTGACCAAAATCGATGGGTCCGGGGCTTATGGAATTTCTCATATGCCCCAAAACCGTTGAAGCTCCTGTTCAAAAATCATGCTCCGAAATCAACTTTTTTCATCTCAGGGATTCATTGTGGGATGGTAACTAAAGTTTAAAGCAGAAATAGGGGCACTTTTAAAATTTTCATTTTTGACCAAAATCGATGGGTCCGGGGCTTAGGGAATTTCTCATATGCCACAAAACCGTTGAAGCTCCTGTTCAAAAATCATGCTCCGAAATCAACTTTTTTCATCTCAGGGATTCATTTTGGGATGGTAACTAAAGTTTAAAGCAGAAATAGGGGCACTTTTAAAATTTTCATTTTTGACCAAAATCGATGGGTCCGGGGCTTAGGGAATTTCTCATATGCCACAAAACAGTTGAAGCTCCTGTTCAAAAATCATGCTCTGAAATCAACTTTTTTCATCTCAGGGATTCATTTTGGGATGGTAACTAAAGTTTAAAGCAGAAATAGAGGCACCTTTAAAATGTTCATTTTTGACCAAAATCGATGGGTCCTGGGCTTAGGGAATTTCTCATATGCCACAAAACCGTTGAAGCTCCTGTTCAAAAATCATGCTCTGAAATCAACTTTTTTCATCTCAGTGATTCATTTTGGGATGGTAACTAAAGTTTAAAGCAGAAATAGGGGCACTTTTAAAATTTTCATTTTTGACCAAAATCGATGGGTCCGGGGCTTAGGGAATTTCTCATATGCCACAAAACCGTTGAAGCTCCTGTTCAAAAATCATGCTCCGAAATCAACTTTTTTCATCTCAGGGATTCATTTTGGGATGGTAACTAAAGTTTAAAGCAGAAATAGGGGAACTTTTAAAATTTTCATTTTTGACCAATATCGATGGGTCCGGGGCTTAGGGAATTTCTCATATGCCACAAAACCGTTGAAGCTCCTGTTCAAAGATCATGCTCCGAAATCAACTTTTTTCATCTCAGGGATTCATTGTGGGATGGTAACTAAAGTTTAAAGCAGAAATAGGGGCACTTTTAAAATTTTCATTTTTGACCAAAATCGATGGGTCCGGGGCTTAGGGAATTTCTCATATGCCACAAAACCGTTGAAGCTCCTGTTCAAAAATCATGCTCTGAAATCAACTTTTTTCATCTCAAGGATTCATTTTGGGATGGTAACTAAAGTTTAAAGCAGAAATAGGGGCACTTTTAAAATTTTCATTTTTGACCAAACTCGATGGGTCCAGGGCTTAGGGAATTTCTCATATGCCCCAAAACCGTTGAAGCTCCTGTTCAAAAATCATGCTCCGAAATCAACTTTTTTCATCTCAGGGATTCATTTTGGGATGGTAACTAAAGTTTAAAGCAGAAATAGGGGCACTTTTACATTTTTCATTTTGGACCAAAATCGATGGGTCAGGGGCTTAGGGAATTTCTCATATGCCACAAAACAGTTGAAGCTCCTGTTCAAAAATCATGCTCTGAAATCAACTTTTTTCATCTCAGGGATTCATTTTGGGATGGTAACTAAAGTTTAAAGCAGAAATAGGGGCACTTTTAAAATTTTCATTTTTGACCAAAATCGATGGGTCCGGGGCTTATGGAATTTCTCATATGCCCCAAAACCGTTGAAGCTCCTGTTAAAAAATCATGCTCCGAAATCAACTTTTTTCATCTCAGGGATTCATTTTGGGATGGTAACTAAAGTTTAAAGCAGAAATAGGGGCACTTTTAAAATTTTCATTTTTGACCAAAATCGATGGGTCCGGGGCTTAGGGAATTTCTCATATGCCACAAAACCGTTGAAGCTCCTGTTCAAAAATCATGCTCCGAAATCAACTTTTTTCATCTCAGGGATTCATTTTGGGATGGTAACTAAAGTTTAAAGCAGAAATAGGGGAACTTTTAAAATTTTCATTTTTGACCAATATCGATGGGTCCGGGGCTTAGGGAATTTCTCATATGCCACAAAACCGTTGAAGCTCCTGTTCAAAAATCATGCTCCGAAATCAACTTTTTTCATCTCAGGGATTCATTGTGGGATGGTAACTAAAGTTTAAAGCAGAAATAGGGGCACTTTTAAAATTTTCATTTTTGACCAAAATCGATGGGTCCGGGGCTTAGGGAATTTCTCATATGCCACAAAACCGTTGAAGCTCCTGTTCAAAAATCATGCTCCGAAATCAACTTTTTTCATCTCAGGGATTCATTTTGGGATGGTAACTAAAGTTTAAAGCAGAAATAGGGGCACTTTTAAAATTTTCATTTTTGACCAAACTCTATGGGTCCAGGGCTTAGGGAATTTCTCATATGCCCCAAAACCGTTGAAGCTCCTGTTCAAAAATCATGCTCCGAAATCAACTTTTTTCATCTCAGGGATTCATTTTGGGATGGTAACTAAAGTTTAAAGCAGAAATAGGGGCACTTTTACATTTTTGACCAAAATCGATGGGTCCGGGGCTTAGGGAATTTCTCATATGCCACAAAACAGTTGAAGCTCCTGTTCAAAAATCATGCTCTGAAATCAACTTTTTTCATCTCAGGGATTCATTTTGGGATGGTAACTAAAGTTTAAAGCAGAAATAGGGGCACCTTTAAAATTTTCATTTTTGACCAAAATCGATGGGTCCGGGGCTTAGGGAATTTCTCATATGCCACAAAACCGTTGAAGCTCCTGTTCAAAAATCATGCTCTGAAATCAACTTTTTTCATCTCAGGGATTCATTTTGGGAAGGTAACTAAAGTTTAAAGCAGAAATAGGGGCACTTTTAAAATTTTCATTTTTGACCAAAATCGATGGGTCCGGGGCTTATGGAATTTCTCATATGCCCCAAAACCGTTGAAGCTCCTGTTAAAAAATCATGCTCCGAAATCAACTTTTTTCATCTCAGGGATTCATTTTGGGATGGTAACTAAAGTTTAAAGCAGAAATAGGGGCACTTTTAAAATTTTCATTTTTGACCAAAATCGATGGGACCGGGGCTTAGGGAATTTCTGATATGCCACAAAACCGTTGAAGCTCCTGTTCAAAAATCATGCTCTGAAATCAACTTTTTTCATCTTAGGGATTCATTTTGGGATGGTAACTAAAGTTTAAAGCAGAAATAGGGGCACTTTTAAAATTTTCATTTTTGACCAAAATCGATGGGTCCGGGGCTTAGGGAATTTCTCATATGCCACAAAACCGTTGAAGCTCCTGTTCAAAAATCATGCTCCGAAATCAACTTTTTTCATCTCAGGGATTCATTTTGGGATGGTAACTAAAGTTTAAAGCAGAAATAGGGGCACTTTTAAAATTTTCATTTTTGACCAAATTCGATGGGTCCGGGGCTTAGGGAATTTCTCATATGCCACAAAACAGTTGAAGCTCCTGTTCAAAAATCATGCTCTGAAATCAACTTTTTTCATCTCAGGGATTCATTTTGGGATGGTAACTAAAGTTTAAAGCAGAAATAGGGGCACTTTTAAAATTTTCATTTTTGACCAAAATCGATGGGTCCGGGGCTTAGGGAATTTCTCATATGCCACAAAACCGTTGAAGCTCCTGTTCAAAAATCATGCTCCGAAATCAACTTTTTTCATCTCAGGGATTCATTTTGGGAAGGTAACTAAAGTTTAAAGCAGAAATAGGGGCACTTTTAAAATTTTCATTTTTGACCAAAATCGATGGGTCCGGGGCTTAGGGAATTTCTCATATGCCACAAAACCGTTGAAGCTCCTGTTCAAAAATCATGCTCCGAAATCAACTTTTTTCATCTCAGGGATTCATTTTGGGATGGTAACTAAAGTTTAAAGCAGAAATAGGGGCACTTTTAAAATTTTCATTTTTGACCAAAATCGATGGGTCCGGGGCTTAGGGAATTTCTCATATGCCACAAAACAGTTGAAGCTCCTGTTCAAAAATCATGCTCTGAAATCAACTTTTTTCATCTCAGGGATTCATTTTGGGATGGTAACTAAAGTTTAAAGCAGAAATAGGGGCACTTTAAAAATTTTCATTTTTGACCAAAATCGATGGGTCCGGGGCTTAGGGAATTTCTCATATGCCACAAAACCGTTGAAGCTCCTGTTCAAAAATCATGCTCTGAAATCAACTTTTTTCATCTCAGGGATTCATTTTGGGATGGTAACTAAAGCTTAAAGCAGAAATAGGGGCACTTTTAAAATTTTCATTTTTGACCAAAATCGATGGGTCCGGGGCTTAGGGAATTTCTCATATGCCACAAAACCGTTGAAGCTCCTGTTCAAAAATCATGCTCTGAAATCAACTTTTTTCATCTCAGGGATTCATTTTGGGATGGTAACTAAAGTTTAAAGCAGAAATAGGGGCACTTTTAAAATTTTCATTTTTGACCAAAATCGATGGGTCCGGGGCTTAGGGAATTTCTCATATGCCACAAAACCGTTGAAGCTCCTGTTCAAAAATCATGCTCCGAAATCAACTTTTTTCATCTCAGGGATTCATTTTGGGATGGTAACTAAAGTTTAAAGCAGAAATAGGGGCACTTTTAAAATTTTCATTTTTGACCAAAATTGATGGGTCCGGGGCTTAGGGAATTTCTCATATGCCCCAAATCCGTTGAAGCTCCTGTTCAAAAATCATGCTCCGAAATCAACTTTTTTCATCTCAGGGATACATTTTGGGATGGTAACTAAAGTTTAAAGCAGAAATAGGGGCACTTTTAAAATGTTCATTTTTGACCAAAATCGATGGGTCCGGGGCTTAGGGAATTTCTCATATGCCACAAAACCGTTGAAGCTCCTGTTCAAAAATCATGCTCCGAAATCAACTTTTTTCATCTCAGGGATTCATTTTGGGATGGTAACTAAAGCTTAAAGCAGAAATAGGGGCACTTTTAAAATTTTCATTTTTGACCAAAATCGATGGGTCCGGGGCTTAGGGAATTTCTCATATGCCACAAAACCGTTGAAGCTCCTGTTCAAAAATCATGCTCTGAAATCAACTTTTTTCATCTCAGGGATTCATTTTGGGATGGTAACTAAAGTTTAAAGCAGAAATAGGGGCACTTTTAAAATTTTCATTTTTGACCAAAATCGATGGGTCCGGGGCTTAGGGAATTTCTCATATGCCACAAAACCGTTGAAGCTCCTGTTCAAAAATCATGCTCCGAAATCAACTTTTTTCATCTCAGGGATTCATTTTGGGATGGTAACTAAAGTTTAAAGCAGAAATAGGGGCACTTTTAAAATTTTCATTTTTGACCAAAATTGATGGGTCCGGGGCTTAGGGAATTTCTCATATGCCCCAAATCCGTTGAAGCTCCTGTTCAAAAATCATGCTCCGAAATCAACTTTTTTCATCTCAGGGATACATTTTGGGATGGTAACTAAAGTTAAAAGCAGAAATAGGGGCACTTTTAAAATGTTCATTTTTGACCAAAATCGATGGGTCCGGGGCTTAGGGAATTTCTCATATGCCACAAAACCGTTGAAGCTCCTGTTCAAAAATCATGCTCCGAAATCAACTTTTTTCATCTCAGGGATTCATTTTGGGATGGTAACTAAAGTTTAAAGCAGAAATAGGGGCACTTTTAAAATTTTCATTTTTGACCAAAATCGATGGGTCCGGGGCTTAGGGAATTTCTCATATGCCCCAAACCCGTTGAAGCTCCTGTTCAAAAATCATGCTCCGAAATCAACTTTTTTCATCTCAGGGATTCATTTTGGGATGGTAACTAAAGTTTAAAGCAGAAATAGGGGCACATTTAAAATTTTCATTTTTGACCAAAATCGATGGGTCCGGGGCTTAGGGAATTTCTCATATGCCACAAAACAGTTGAAGCTCCGGTTCAAAAATCATGCTCTGAAATCAACTTTTTTCATCTCAGGGATTCATTTTAGGATGGTAACTAAAGTTTAAAGCAGAAATAGGGGCACTTTTAAAATTTTCATTTTTGACCAAAATTGATGGATCCAGGGCTTAGGGAATTTCTCATATGCCCCAAAACCGTTGAAGCTCCTGTTCAAAAATCATGCTCCAAAATCAACTTTTTTCATCTCAGGGATTCATTTTGGGATGGTAAATAAAGTTTAAAGCAGAAATATGGGCACTTTTAAAATTTTCATTTTTGACCAAAATCGATGGGTCCGGGGCTTAGGGAATTTCTCATATGCCCCAAAACCGTTGAAGCTCCTGTTCAAAAATCATGCTCCGAAATCAACTTTTTTCATCTCAGGGATTCATTTTGGGATGGTAATTAAAGTTTAAAGCAGAAATAGGGGCACTTTTAAAATGTTCATTTTTGACCAAAATCGATGGGTCCGGGGCTTAGGGAATTTCTCATATGCCACAAAACCGTTGAAGCTCCTGTTCAAAAATCATGCTCCGAAATCAACTTTTTTCATCTCAGGGATTCATTTTGGGATGGTAACTAAAGTTTGAAGCAGAAATAGGGGCACTTTTAAAATTTTCATTTTTGACCAAAATCGATGGATCCAGGGCTTAGGGAATTTCTCATATGCCCCAAAACCGTTGAAGCTCCTGTTCAAAAATCATGCTCCAAAATCAACTTTTTTCATCTCAGGGATTCATTTTGGGATGGTAACTAAAGTTTAAAGCAGAAATATGGGCACTTTTAAAATTTTCATTTTTGACCAAAATCGATGGGTCCGGGGCTTAGGGAATTTCTCATATGCCCCAAAACCGTTGAAGCTCCTGTTCAAAAATCATGCTCCGAAATCAACTTTTTTCATCTCAGGGATTCATTTTGGGATGGTAATTAAAGTTTAAAGCAGAAATAGGGGCACTTTTAAAATGTTCATTTTTGACCAAAATCGATGGGTTCGGGGCTTAGGGAATTTCTCATATGCCACAAAACCGTAGAAGCTCCTGTTCAAAAATCATGCTCCGAAATCAACTTTTTTCATCTCAGGGATTCATTTTGGGATGGTAACTAAAGTTTAAAGCAGAAATAGGGGCACTTTTAAAATTTTCATTTTTGACCAAAATCGATGGGTCCGGGGCTTAAGGAATTTCTCATATGCCACAAAACAGTTGAAGCTCCTGTTCAAAAATCATGCTCTGAAATCAACTTTTTTCATCTTAGGGATTCATTTTGGGATGGTAACTAAAGTTTAAAGCAGAAATAGGGGCACTTTAAAAATTTTCATTTTTGACCAAAATCGATGGGTCCGGGGCTTAGGGAATTTCTCATATGCCCCAAACCCGTTGAAGCTCCTGTTCAAAAATCATGCTCCGAAATCAACTTTTTTCATATCAGGGATTCATTTTGGGATGGTAACTAAAGTTTAAAGCAGAAATAGGGGCAATTTTAAAATTTTCATTTTTGACCAAAATCGATGGGTCCGGGGCTTAGGGAATTTATCATATGCCACAAAACCGTTGAAGCTCCTGTTCAAAAATCATGCTCCGAAATCAACTTTTTTCATCTCAGGGATTCATTTTGGGATGGTAACTAAAGTTTAAAGCAGAAATAGGGGCACTTTTAAAATTTTCATTTTAGACCAAAATCGATGGGTCCGGGGCTTAGGGAATTTCTCATATGCCACAAAACCGTTGAAGCTCCTGCTCAAAAATCATGCTCCGAAATGAACTTTTTTCATCTCAGGGATTCATTTTGGTATGGTAACTAAAGTTTAAAGCAGAAATAGGGGCACTTTTAAAATTTTCATTTTTGACCAAAATCGATGGGTCCGGGGCTTAGGGAATTTCTCATATGCCACAAAACCGTTGAAGCTCCTGTTCAAAAATCATGCTCCGAAATCAACTTTTTTCATCTCAGGGATTCATTTTGGGATGGTAACTAAAGTTTAAAGCAGAAATAGGGGCACTTTTAAAATTTTCATTTTTGACCAAAATCGATGGGTCCGGGGCTTAGGGAATTTCTCATATGCCCCAAAACCGTTGAAGCTCCTGTTCAAAAATCATGCTCCGAAATCAACTTTTTTCATCTCAGGGATTCATTTTAGGATGGTAACTAAAGTTTAAAGCAGAAATAGGGGCACTTTTAAAATTTTCATTTTTGACCAAAATCGATGGATCCAGGGCTTAGGGAATTTCTCATATGCCCCAAAACCGTTGAAGCTCCTGTTCAAAAATCATGCTCCGAAATCAACTTTTTTCATCTCAGGGATTCATTTTGGGATGGTAACTAAAGTTTAAAGCAGAAATAGGGGCACTTTTAAAATTTTCATTTTTGACCAAAATCGATGGGTCCGGGGCTTATGGAATTTCTCATATGCCCCAAAACCGTTGAAGCTCCTGTTAAAAAATCATGCTCCGAAATCAACTTTTTTCATCTCAGGGATTCATTTTGGGATGGTAACTAAAGTTTAAAGCAGAAATAGGGGCACTTTTAAAATGTTCATTTTTGACCAAAATCGATGGGTCCGGGGCTTAGGGAATTTCTCATATGCCACAAAACCGTTGAAGCTCCTGTTCAAAAATCATGCTCCGAAATCAACTTTTTTCATCTCAGGGATTCATTTTGGGATGGTAACTAAAGTTTAAAGCAGAAATAGGGGCACTTTTAAAATTTTCATTTTTGACCAAAATCGATGGGTCCGGGGCTTAGGGTATTTCTCATATGCCACAAAACAGTTGAAGCTCCTGTTCAAAAATCATGCTCTGAATTCAACTTTTTTCATCTTAGGGATTCATTTTGGGATGGTAACTAAAGTTTAAAGCAGAAATAGGGGCACTTTTAAAATTTTCATTTTTGACCAAATTCGATGGGTCCGGGGCTTAGGGAATTTCTCATATGCCACAAAACAGTTGAAGCTCCTGTTCAAAAATCATGCTCTGAAATCAACTTTTTTCATCTCAGGGATTCATTTTGGGATGGTAACTAAAGTTTAAAGCAGAAATAGGGGCACTTTTAAAATTTTCATTTTTGACCAAAATCGATGGGTCCGGGGCTTAGGGAATTTCTCATATGCCACAAAACCGTTGAAGCTCCTGTTCAAAAATCATGCTCCGAAATCAACTTTTTTCATCTCAGGGATTCATTTTGGGAAGGTAACTAAAGTTTAAAGCAGAAATAGGGGCACTTTTAAAATTTTCATTTTTGACCAAAATCGATGGGTCCGGGGCTTAGGGAATTTCTCATATGCCACAAAACCGTTGAAGCTCCTGTTCAAAAATCATGCTCCGAAATCAACTTTTTTCATCTCAGGGATTCATTTTGGGATGGTAACTAAAGTTTAAAGCAGAAATAGGGGCACTTTTAAAATTTTCATTTTTGACCAAAATCGATGGGTCCGGGGCTTAGGGAATTTCTCATATGCCACAAAACAGTTGAAGCTCCTGTTCAAAAATCATGCTCTGAAATCAACTTTTTTCATCTCAGGGATTCATTTTGGGATGGTAACTAAAGTTTAAAGCAGAAATAGGGGCACTTTAAAAATTTTCATTTTTGACCAAAATCGATGGGTCCGGGGCTTAGGGAATTTCTCATATGCCACAAAACCGTTGAAGCTCCTGTTCAAAAATCATGCTCTGAAATCAACTTTTTTCATCTCAGGGATTCATTTTGGGATGGTAACTAAAGCTTAAAGCAGAAATAGGGGCACTTTTAAAATTTTCATTTTTGACCAAAATCGATGGGTCCGGGGCTTAGGGAATTTCTCATATGCCACAAAACCGTTGAAGCTCCTGTTCAAAAATCATGCTCTGAAATCAACTTTTTTCATCTCAGGGATTCATTTTGGGATGGTAACTAAAGTTTAAAGCAGAAATAGGGGCACTTTTAAAATTTTCATTTTTGACCAAAATCGATGGGTCCGGGGCTTAGGGAATTTCTCATATGCCACAAAACCGTTGAAGCTCCTGTTCAAAAATCATGCTCCGAAATCAACTTTTTTCATCTCAGGGATTCATTTTGGGATGGTAACTAAAGTTTAAAGCAGAAATAGGGGCACTTTTAAAATTTTCATTTTTGACCAAAATTGATGGGTCCGGGGCTTAGGGAATTTCTCATATGCCCCAAATCCGTTGAAGCTCCTGTTCAAAAATCATGCTCCGAAATCAACTTTTTTCATCTCAGGGATACATTTTGGGATGGTAACTAAAGTTTAAAGCAGAAATAGGGGCACTTTTAAAATGTTCATTTTTGACCAAAATCGATGGGTCCGGGGCTTAGGGAATTTCTCATATGCCACAAAACCGTTGAAGCTCCTGTTCAAAAATCATGCTCCGAAATCAACTTTTTTCATCTCAGGGATTCATTTTGGGATGGTAACTAAAGCTTAAAGCAGAAATAGGGGCACTTTTAAAATTTTCATTTTTGACCAAAATCGATGGGTCCGGGGCTTAGGGAATTTCTCATATGCCACAAAACCGTTGAAGCTCCTGTTCAAAAATCATGCTCTGAAATCAACTTTTTTCATCTCAGGGATTCATTTTGGGATGGTAACTAAAGTTTAAAGCAGAAATAGGGGCACTTTTAAAATTTTCATTTTTGACCAAAATCGATGGGTCCGGGGCTTAGGGAATTTCTCATATGCCACAAAACCGTTGAAGCTCCTGTTCAAAAATCATGCTCCGAAATCAACTTTTTTCATCTCAGGGATTCATTTTGGGATGGTAACTAAAGTTTAAAGCAGAAATAGGGGCACTTTTAAAATTTTCATTTTTGACCAAAATTGATGGGTCCGGGGCTTAGGGAATTTCTCATATGCCCCAAATCCGTTGAAGCTCCTGTTCAAAAATCATGCTCCGAAATCAACTTTTTTCATCTCAGGGATACATTTTGGGATGGTAACTAAAGTTAAAAGCAGAAATAGGGGCACTTTTAAAATGTTCATTTTTGACCAAAATCGATGGGTCCGGGGCTTAGGGAATTTCTCATATGCCACAAAACCGTTGAAGCTCCTGTTCAAAAATCATGCTCCGAAATCAACTTTTTTCATCTCAGGGATTCATTTTGGGATGGTAACTAAAGTTTAAAGCAGAAATAGGGGCACTTTTAAAATTTTCATTTTTGACCAAAATCGATGGGTCCGGGGCTTAGGGAATTTCTCATATGCCCCAAACCCGTTGAAGCTCCTGTTCAAAAATCATGCTCCGAAATCAACTTTTTTCATCTCAGGGATTCATTTTGGGATGGTAACTAAAGTTTAAAGCAGAAATAGGGGCACATTTAAAATTTTCATTTTTGACCAAAATCGATGGGTCCGGGGCTTAGGGAATTTCTCATATGCCACAAAACAGTTGAAGCTCCGGTTCAAAAATCATGCTCTGAAATCAACTTTTTTCATCTCAGGGATTCATTTTAGGATGGTAACTAAAGTTTAAAGCAGAAATAGGGGCACTTTTAAAATTTTCATTTTTGACCAAAATTGATGGATCCAGGGCTTAGGGAATTTCTCATATGCCCCAAAACCGTTGAAGCTCCTGTTCAAAAATCATGCTCCAAAATCAACTTTTTTCATCTCAGGGATTCATTTTGGGATGGTAAATAAAGTTTAAAGCAGAAATATGGGCACTTTTAAAATTTTCATTTTTGACCAAAATCGATGGGTCCGGGGCTTAGGGAATTTCTCATATGCCCCAAAACCGTTGAAGCTCCTGTTCAAAAATCATGCTCCGAAATCAACTTTTTTCATCTCAGGGATTCATTTTGGGATGGTAATTAAAGTTTAAAGCAGAAATAGGGGCACTTTTAAAATGTTCATTTTTGACCAAAATCGATGGGTCCGGGGCTTAGGGAATTTCTCATATGCCACAAAACCGTTGAAGCTCCTGTTCAAAAATCATGCTCCGAAATCAACTTTTTTCATCTCAGGGATTCATTTTGGGATGGTAACTAAAGTTTGAAGCAGAAATAGGGGCACTTTTAAAATTTTCATTTTTGACCAAAATCGATGGATCCAGGGCTTAGGGAATTTCTCATATGCCCCAAAACCGTTGAAGCTCCTGTTCAAAAATCATGCTCCAAAATCAACTTTTTTCATCTCAGGGATTCATTTTGGGATGGTAACTAAAGTTTAAAGCAGAAATATGGGCACTTTTAAAATTTTCATTTTTGACCAAAATCGATGGGTCCGGGGCTTAGGGAATTTCTCATATGCCCCAAAACCGTTGAAGCTCCTGTTCAAAAATCATGCTCCGAAATCAACTTTTTTCATCTCAGGGATTCATTTTGGGATGGTAATTAAAGTTTAAAGCAGAAATAGGGGCACTTTTAAATGTTCATTTTTGACCAAAATCGATGGGTTCGGGGCTTAGGGAATTTCTCATATGCCACAAAACCGTAGAAGCTCCTGTTCAAAATCATGCTCCGAAATCAACTTTTTTCATCTCAGGGATTCATTTTGGGATGGTAACTAAAGTTTAAAGCAGAAATAGGGGCACTTTTAAAATTTTCATTTTTGACCAAAATCGATGGGTCCGGGGCTTAAGGAATTTCTCATATGCCACAAAACAGTTGAAGCTCCTGTTCAAAAATCATGCTCTGAAATCAACTTTTTTCATCTTAGGGATTCATTTTGGGATGGTAACTAAAGTTTAAAGCAGAAATAGGGGCACTTAAAAATTTTCATTTTTGACCAAAATCGATGGGTCCGGGGCTTAGGGAATTTCTCATATGCCCAAACCCGTTGAAGCTCCTGTTCAAAAATCATGCTCCGAAATCAACTTTTTTCATATCAGGGATTCATTTTGGGATGGTAACTAAAGTTTAAAGCAGAAATAGGGGCAATTTTAAAATTTTCATTTTTGACCAAAATCGATGGGTCCGGGGCTTAGGGAATTTATCATATGCCACAAAACCGTTGAAGCTCCTGTTCAAAAATCATGCTCCGAAATCAACTTTTTTCATCTCAGGGATTCATTTTGGGATGGTAACTAAAGTTTAAAGCAGAAATAGGGGCACTTTTAAAATTTTCATTTTAGACCAAAATCGATGGGTCCGGGGCTTAGGGAATTTCTCATATGCCACAAAACCGTTGAAGCTCCTGCTCAAAAATCATGCTCCGAAATAAACTTTTTTCATCTCAGGGATTCATTTTGGTATGGTAACTAAAGTTTAAAGCAGAAATAGGGGCACTTTTAAAATTTTCATTTTTGACCAAAATCGATGGGTCCGGGGCTTAGGGAATTTCTCATATGCCACAAAACCGTTGAAGCTCCTGTTCAAAAATCATGCTCCGAAATCAACTTTTTTCATCTCAGGGATTCATTTTGGGATGGTAACTAAAGTTTAAAGCAGAAATAGGGGCACTTTTAAAATTTTCATTTTTGACCAAAATCGATGGGTCCGGGGCTTAGGGAATTTCTCATATGCCCCAAAACCGTTGAAGCTCCTGTTCAAAAATCATGCTCCGAAATCAACTTTTTTCATCTCAGGGATTCATTTTAGGATGGTAACTAAAGTTTAAAGCAGAAATAGGGGCACTTTTAAAATTTTCATTTTTGACCAAAATCGATGGATCCAGGGCTTAGGGAATTTCTCATATGCCCCAAAACCGTTGAAGCTCCTGTTCAAAAATCATGCTCCGAAATCAACTTTTTTCATCTCAGGGATTCATTTTGGGATGGTAACTAAAGTTTAAAGCAGAAATAGGGGCACTTTTAAAATTTTCATTTTTGACCAAAATCGATGGGTCCGGGGCTTATGGAATTTCTCATATGCCCCAAAACCGTTGAAGCTCCTGTTAAAAAATCATGCTCCGAAATCAACTTTTTTCATCTCAGGGATTCATTTTGGGATGGTAACTAAAGTTTAAAGCAGAAATAGGGGCACTTTTAAAATGTTCATTTTTGACCAAAATCGATGGGTCCGGGGCTTAGGGAATTTCTCATATGCCACAAAACCGTTGAAGCTCCTGTTCAAAAATCATGCTCCGAAATCAACTTTTTTCATCTCAGGGATTCATTTTGGGATGGTAACTAAAGTTTAAAGCAGAAATAGGGGCACTTTTAAAATTTTCATTTTTGACCAAAATCGATGGGTCCGGGGCTTAGGGTATTTCTCATATGCCACAAAACAGTTGAAGCTCCTGTTCAAAAATCATGCTCTGAATTCAACTTTTTTCATCTTAGGGATTCATTTTGGGATGGTAACTAAAGTTTAAAGCAGAAATAGGGGCACTTTTAAAATTTTCATTTTTGACCAAATTCGATGGGTCCGGGGCTTAGGGAATTTCTCATATGCCCCCAAACCGTTGAAGCTCCTGTTCAAAAATCATGCTCCAAAATCAACTTTTTTCATCTCAGGGATTCATTTTGGGATGGTAACTAAAGTTTAAAGCAGAAATAGGGGCACTTTAAAAATTTTCATTTTTGACCAAAATCGATGGGTCCGGGGCTTAGGGAATTTCTCATATGCCCCAAACCCGTTGAAGCTCCTGTTCAAAAATCATGCTCCGAAATCAACTTTTTTCATCTCAGGGATTCATTTTGGGATGGTAACTAAAGTTTAAAGCAGAAATAGGGGCACTTTTAAAATTTTCATTTTTGACCAAAATCGATGGGTCCGGGGCTTAGGGAATTTCTCATATGCCACAAAACCGTTGAAGCTCCTGTTCAAAAATCATGCTCCGAAATCAACTTTTTTCATCTCAGGGATTAATTTTGGGATGGTAACTAAAGTTTAAAGCAGAAATAGGGGCACTTTTAAAATTTTCATTTTTGACCAAAATCGATGGGTCCGGGGCTTAGGGAATTTCTCATATGCCACAAAACCGTTGAAGCTCCTGTTCAAAAATCATGCTCCGAAATCAACTTTTTTCATCTCAGGGATTCATTTTGGGATGGTAACTAAAGTTTAAAGCAGAAATAGGGGCACTTTTAAAATTTTCATTTTTGACCAAAATCGATGGGTCCGGGGCTTAGGGAATTTCTCATATGCCACAAAACCGTTGAAGCTCCTGTTCAAAAATCATGCTCCGAAATCAACTTTTTTCATCTCAGGGATTCATTTTGGGATGGTAACTAAAGTTTAAAGCAGAAATAGGGGCACTTTTAAAATTTTCATTTTTGACCAAAATCGATGGGTCCGGGGCTTAGGGAATTTCTCATATGCCCCAAATCCGTTGAAGCTCCTGTTCAAAAATCATGCTCCGAAATCAACTTTTTTCATCTCAGGGATTCATTTTGGGATGGTAACTAAAGTTTAAAGCAGAAATAGGGGCACTTTTAAAATTTTCATTTTTGACCAAAATCGATGGGTCCGGGGCTTAGGGAATTTCTCATATGCCACAAAACAGTTGAAGCTCCTGTTCAAAAATCATGCTCTGAAATCAACTTTTTTCATCTCAGGGATTCATTTTAGGATGGTAACTAAAGTTTAAAGCAGAAATAGGGGCACTTTTAAAATTTTAATTTTTGACCAAAATCGATGGATCCAGGGCTTAGGGAATTTCTCATATGCCCCAAAACCGTTGAAGCTCCTGTTCAAAAATCATGCTCCGAAATCAACTTTTTTCATCTCAGGGATTCATTTTGGGATGGTAACTAAAGTTTAAAGCAGAAATATGGGCACTTTTAAAATTTTCATTTTTGACCAAAATCGATGGGTCCGGGGCTTAGGGAATTTCTCATATGCCCCAAAACCGTTGAAGCTCCTGTTCAAAAATCATGCTCCGAAATCAACTTTTTTCATCTCAGGGATTAATTTTGGGATGGTAACTAAAGTTTAAAGCAGAAATAGGGGCACTTTTAAAATTTTCATTTTTGACCAAAATCGATGGGTCCGGGGCTTAGGGAATTTCTCATATGCCCCAAATCCGTTGAAGCTCCTGTTCAAAAATCATGCTCCGAAATCAACTTTTTTCATCTCAGGGATTCATTTTGGGATGGTAACTAAAGTTTAAAGCAGAAATAGGGGCACTTTTAAAATTTTCATTTTTGACCAAAATCGATGGGTCCGGGGCTTAGGGAATTTCTCATATGCCACAAAACCGTTGAAGCTCCTGTTCAAAAATCATGCTCCGAAATAAACTTTTTTCATCTCAGGGATTCATTTTGGGATGGTAACTAAAGTTTAAAGCAGAAATAGGGGCACTTTTAAAATTTTCATTTTAGACCAAAATCGATGGGTTCGGGGCTTAGGGAATTTCTCATATGCCACAAAACCGTTGAAGCTCCTGCTCAAAAATCATGCTCCGAAATAAACTTTTTTCATCTCAGGGATTCATTTTGGTATGGTAACTAAAGTTTAAAGCAGAAATAGGGGCACTTTTAAAATTTTCATTTTTGACCAAAATCGATGGGTCCGGGGCTTAGGGAATTTCTCATATGCCACAAAACCGTTGAAGCTCCTGTTCAAAAATCATGCTCCGAAATCAACTTTTTTCATCTCAGGGATTCATTTTGGGATGGTAACTAAAGTTTAAAGCAGAAATAGGGGCACTTTTAAAATTTTCATTTTTGACCATAATCGATGGGTCCGGGGCTTAGGGAATTTCTCATATGCCCCAAATCCGTTGAAGCTCCTGTTCAAAAATCATGCTCCGAAATCTACTTTTTTCATCTCAGGGATTCATTTTGGGATGGTAACTAAAGTTTAAAGCAGAAATAGGGGCACTTTTAAAATTTTCATTTTTGACCAAAATCGATGGGTCCGGGGCTTAAGGAATTTCTCATATGCCACAAAACAGTTGAAGCTCCTGTTCAAAAATCATGCTCTGAAATCAACTTTTTTCATCTTAGGGATTCATTTTGGGATGGTAACTAAAGTTTAAAGCAGAAATAGGGGCACTTTAAAAATTTTCATTTTTGACCAAAATCGATGGGTCCGGGGCTTAGGGAATTTCTCATATGCCCCAAACCCGTTGAAGCTCCTGTTCAAAAATCATGCTCCGAAATCAACTTTTTTCATATCAGGGATTCATTTTGGGATGGTAACTAAAGTTTAAAGCAGAAATAGGGGCAATTTTAAAATTTTCATTTTTGACCAAAATCGATGGGTCCGGGGCTTAGGGAATTTATCATATGCCACAAAACCGTTGAAGCTCCTGTTAAAAAATCATGCTCTGAAATCAACTTTTTTCATCTCAGGGATTCATTTTAGGATGGTAACTAAAGTTTAAAGCAGAAATAGGGGCACTTTTAAAATTTTAATTTTTGACCAAAATCGATGGATCCAGGGCTTAGGGAATTTCTCATATGCCCCAAAACCGTTGAAGCTCCTGTTCAAAAATCATGCTCCGAAATCAACTTTTTTCATCTCAGGGATTCATTTTGGGATGGTAACTAAAGTTTAAAGCAGAAATATGGGCACTTTTAAAATTTTCATTTTTGACCAAAATCGATGGGTCCGGGGCTTAGGGAATTTCTCATATGCCCCAAAACCGTTGAAGCTCCTGTTCAAAAATCATGCTCCGAAATCAACTTTTTTCATCTCAGGGATTCATTTTGGGATGGTAACTAAAGTTTAAAGCAGAAATAGGGGCACTTTTAAAATTTTCATTTTTGACCAAAATCGATGGGTCCGGGGCTTATGGAATTTCTCATATGCCCCAAAACCGTTGAAGCTCCTGTTCAAAAATCATGGTCCGAAATCAACTTTTTTCATCTCAGGGATTCATTTTGGGATGGTAACTAAAGTTTAAAGCAGAAATAGGGGCACTTTTAAAATTTTCATTTTTGACCAAAATCGATGGGTCCGGGGCTTAGGGAATTTCTCATATGCCACAAAACCGTTGAAGCTCCTGTTCAAAAATCATGCTCCGAAATCAACTTTTTTCATCTCAGGGATTCATTTTGGGATGGTAACTAAAGTTTAAAGCAGAAATAGGGGCACTTTTAAAATTTTCATTTTAGACCAAAATCGATGGGTCCGGGGCTTAGGGAATTTCTCATATGCCACAAAACCGTTGAAGCTCCTGCTCAAAAATCATGCTCCGAAATAAACTTTTTTCATCTCAGGGATTCATTTTGGTATGGTAACTAAAGTTTAAAGCAGAAATAGGGGCACTTTTAAAATTTTCATTTTTGACCAAAATCGATGGGTCCGGGGCTTAGGGAATTTCTCATATGCCACAAAACCGTTGAAGCTCCTGTTCAAAAATCATGCTCCGAAATCAACTTTTTTCATCTCAGGGATTAATTTTGGGATGGTAACTAAAGTTTAAAGCAGAAATAGGGGCACTTTTAAAATTTTCATTTTTGACCAAAATCGATGGGTCCGGGGCTTAGGGAATTTCTCATATGCCCCAAATCCGTTGAAGCTCCTGTTCAAAAATCATGCTCCGAAATCAACTTTTTTCATCTCAGGGATTCATTTTGGGATGGTAACTAAAGTTTAAAGCAGAAATAGGGGCACTTTTAAAATTTTCATTTTAGACCAAAATCGATGGGTCCGGGGCTTAGGGAATTTCTCATATGCCACAAAACCGTTGAAGCTCCTGCTCAAAAATCATGCTCCGAAATAAACTTTTTTCATCTCAGGGATTCATTTTGGTATGGTAACTAAAGTTTAAAGCAGAAATAGGGGCACTTTTAAAATTTTCATTTTTGACCAAAATCGATGGGTCCGGGGCTTAGGGAATTTCTCATATGCCACAAAACCGTTGAAGCTCCTGTTCAAAAATCATGCTCCGAAATCAACTTTTTTCATCTCAGGGATTCATTTTGGGATGGTAACTAAAGTTTAAAGCAGAAATAGGGGCACTTTTAAAATTTTCATTTTTGACCATAATCGATGGGTCCGGGGCTTAGGGAATTTCTCATATGCCCCAAATCCGTTGAAGCTCCTGTTCAAAAATCATGCTCCGAAATCAACTTTTTTCATCTCAGGGATTCATTTTGGGATGGTAACTAAAGTTTAAAGCAGAAATAGGGGCACTTTTAAAATTTTCATTTTTGACCAAAATCGATGGGTCCGGGGCTTAAGGAATTTCTCATATGCCACAAAACAGTTGAAGCTCTTGTTCAAAAATCATGCTCTGAAATCAACTTTTTTCATCTTAGGGATTCATTTTGGGATGGTAACTAAAGTTTAAAGCAGAAATAGGGGCACTTTAAAAATTTTCATTTTTGACCAAAATCGATGGGTCCGGGGCTTAGGGAATTTCTCATATGCCCCAAACCCGTTGAAGCTCCTGTTCAAAAATCATGCTCCGAAATCAACTTTTTTCATATCAGGGATTCATTTTGGGATGGTAACTAAAGTTTAAAGCAGAAATAGGGGCAATTTTAAAATTTTCATTTTTGACCAAAATCGATGGGTCCGGGGCTTAGGGAATTTATCATATGCCACAAAACCGTTGAAGCTCCTGTTCAAAAATCATGCTCCGAAATCAACTTTTTTCATCTCAGGGATTCATTTTGGGATGGTAACTAAAGTTTAAAGCAGAAATAGGGGCACTTTTAAAATTTTCATTTTAGACCAAAATCGATGGGTCCGGGGCTTAGGGAATTTCTCATATGCCCCAAAACCGTTGAAGCTCCTGCTCAAAAATCATGCTCCGAAATAAACTTTTTTCATCTCAGGGATTCATTTTGGTATGGTAACTAAAGTTTAAAGCAGAAATAGGGGCACTTTTAAAATTTTCATTTTTGACCAAAATCGATGGGTCCGGGGCTTAGGGAATTTCTCATATGCCCCAAAACCGTTGAAGCTCCTGTTCAAAAATCATGCTCCGAAATCAACTTTTTTCATCTCAGGGATTCATTTTGGGATGGTAACTAAAGTTTAAAGCAGAAATAGGGGCACTTTTAAAATTTTCATTTTTGACCAAAATCGATGGGTCCGGGGCTTAGGGAATTTCTCATATGCCCCAAAACCGTTGAAGCTCCTGTTCAAAAATCATGCTCCGAAATCAACTTTTTTCATCTCAGGGATTCATTTTGGGATGGTAACTAAAGTTTAAAGCAGAAATAGGGGCACTTTTAAAATTTTCATTTTTGACCAAAATCGATGGGTCCGGGGCTTATGGAATTTCTCATATGCCCCAAAACCGTTGAAGCTCCTGTTAAAAAATCATGCTCCGAAATCAACTTTTTTCATCTCAGGGATTCATTTTGGGATGGTAACTAAAGTTTAAAGCAGAAATAGGGGCACTTTTAAAATGTTCATTTTTGACCAAAATCGATGGGTCCGGGGCTTAGGGAATTTCTCATATGCCACAAAACCGTTGAAGCTCCTGTTCAAAAATCATGCTCCGAAATCAACTTTTTTCATCTCAGGGATTCATTTTGGGATGGTAACTAAAGTTTAAAGCAGAAATAGGGGCACTTTTAAAATTTTCATTTTTGACCAAAATTGATGGGTCCGGGGCTTAGGGAATTTCTCATATGCCACAAAACAGTTGAAGCTCCTGTTCAAAAATCATGCTCTGAATTCAACTTTTTTCATCTTAGGGATTCATTTTGGGATGGTAACTAAAGTTTAAAGCAGAAATAGGGGCACTTTTAAAATTTTCATTTTTGACCAAATTCGATGGGTCCGGGGCTTAGGGAATTTCTCATATGCCCCCAAACCGTTGAAGCTCCTGTTCAAAAATCATGCTCCAAAATCAACTTTTTTCATCTCAGGGATTCATTTTGGGATGGTAACTAAAGTTTAAAGCAGAAATAGGGGCACTTTAAAAATTTTCATTTTTGACCAAAATCGATGGGTCCGGGGCTTAGGGAATTTCTCATATGCCCCAAACCCGTTGAAGCTCCTGTTCAAAAATCATGCTCCGAAATCAACTTTTTTCATCTCAGGGATTCATTTTGGGATGGTAACTAAAGTTTAAAGCAGAAATAGGGGCACTTTAAAAATTTTCATTTTTGACCAAAATCGATGGGTCCGGGGCTTAGGGAATTTCTCATATGCCACAAAACCGTTGAAGCTCCTGTTCAAAAATCATGCTCCGAAATCAACTTTTTTCATCTCAGGGATTAATTTTGGGATGGTAACTAAAGTTTAAAGCAGAAATAGGGGCACTTTTAAAATTTTCATTTTTGACCAAAATCGATGGGTCCGGGGCTTATGGAATTTCTCATATGCCACAAAACCGTTGAAGCTCCTGTTCAAAAATCATGCTCCGAAATCAACTTTTTTCATCTCAGGGATTCATTTTGGGATGGTAACTAAAGTTTAAAGCAGAAATAGGGGCACTTTTAAAATTTTCATTTTTGACCAAAATCGATGGGTCCGGGGCTTAGGGAATTTCTCATATGCCACAAAACCGTTGAAGCTCCTGTTCAAAAATCATGCTCCGAAATCAACTTTTTTCATCTCAGGGATTCATTTTGGGATGGTAACTAAAGTTTAAAGCAGAAATAGGGGCACTTTTAAAATTTTCATTTTTGACCAAAATCGATGGGTCCGGGGCTTAGGGAATTTCTCATATGCCCCAAATCCGTTGAAGCTCCTGTTCAAAAATCATGCTCCGAAATCAACTTTTTTCATCTCAGGGATTCATTTTGGGATGGTAACTAAAGTTTAAAGCAGAAATAGGGGCACTTTTAAAATTTTCATTTTTGACCAAAATCGATGGGTCCGGGGCTTAGGGAATTTCTCATATGCCACAAAACAGTTGAAGCTCCTGTTCAAAAATCATGCTCTGAAATCAACTTTTTTCATCTCAGGGATTCATTTTAGGATGGTAACTAAAGTTTAAAGCAGAAATAGGGGCACTTTTAAAATTTTAATTTTTGACCAAAATCGATGGATCCAGGGCTTAGGGAATTTCTCATATGCCCCAAAACCGTTGAAGCTCCTGTTCAAAAATCATGCTCCGAAATCAACTTTTTTCATCTCAGGGATTCATTTTGGGATGGTAACTAAAGTTTAAAGCAGAAATATGGGCACTTTTAAAATTTTCATTTTTGACCAAAATCGATGGGTCCGGGGCTTAGGGAATTTCTGATATGCCCCAAAACCGTTGAAGCTCCTGTTCAAAAATCATGCTCCGAAATCAACTTTTTTCATCTCAGGGATTCATTTTGGGATGGTAACTAAAGTTTAAAGCAGAAATAGGGGCACTTTTAAAATTTTCATTTTTGACCAAAATCGATGGGTCCGGGGCTTATGGAATTTCTCATATGCCCCAAAACCGTTGAAGCTCCTGTTCAAAAATCATGCTCCGAAATCAACTTTTTTCATCTCAGGGATTCATTTTGGGATGGTAACTAAAGTTTAAAGCAGAAATAGGGGCACTTTTAAAATTTTCATTTTAGACCAAAATCGATGGGTCCGGGGCTTAGGGAATTTCTCATATGCCACAAAACCGTTGAAGCTCCTGCTCAAAAATCATGCTCCGAAATAAACTTTTTTCATCTCAGGGATTCATTTTGGTATGGTAACTAAAGTTTAAAGCAGAAATAGGGGCACTTTTAAAATTTTCATTTTTGACCAAAATCGATGGGTCCGGGGCTTAGGGAATTTCTCATATGCCACAAAACCGTTGAAGCTCCTGTTCAAAAATCATGCTCCGAAATCAACTTTTTTCATCTCAGGGATTCATTTTGGGATGGTAACTAAAGTTTAAAGCAGAAATAGGGGCACTTTTAAAATTTTCATTTTTGACCAAAATCGATGGGTCCGGGGCTTAGGGAATTTCTCATATGCCACAAAACCGTTGAAGCTCCTGCTCAAAAATCATGCTCCGAAATAAACTTTTTTCATCTCAGGGATTCATTTTGGTATGGTAACTAAAGTTTAAAGCAGAAATAGGGGCACTTTTAAAATTTTCATTTTTGACCAAAATCGATGGGTCCGGGGCTTAGGGAATTTCTCATATGCCACAAAACCGTTGAAGCTCCTGTTCAAAAATCATGCTCCGAAATCAACTTTTTTCATCTCAGGGATTCATTTTGGGATGGTAACTAAAGTTTAAAGCAGAAATAGGGGCACTTTTAAAATTTTCATTTTTGACCAAAATCGATGGGTCCGGGGCTTAGGGAATTTCTCATATGCCACAAAACCGTTGAAGCTCCTGTTCAAAAATCATGCTCCGAAATCAACTTTTTTCATCTCAGGGATTCATTTTGGGATGGTAACTAAAGTTTAAAGCAGAAATAGGGGCACTTTTAAAATTTTCATTTTTAACCAAAATCGATGGGTCCGGGGCTTAGGGAATTTCTCATATGCCACAAAACCGTTGAAGCTCCTGTTCAAAAATCATGCTCCGAAATCAACTTTTTTCATCTCAGGGATTCATTTTGGGATGGTAACTAAAGTTTAAAGCAGAAATAGGGGCACTTTTAAAATTTTCATTTTTGACCAAAATCGATGGATCCAGGGCTTAGGGAATTTCTCATATGCCCCAAAACCGTTGAAGCTCCTGTTCAAAAATCATGCTCCAAAATCAACTTTTTTCATCTCAGGGATTCATTTTGGGATGGTAACTAAAGTTTAAAGCAGAAATATGGGCACTTTTAAAATTTTCATTTTTGACCAAAATCGATGGGGCTTAGGGAATTTCTCATATGCCCCAAAACCGTTGAAGCTCCTGTTCAAAAATCATGCTCCGAAATCAACTTTTTTCATCTCAGGGATTCATTTTGGGATGGTAACTAAAGTTTAAAGCAGAAATAGGGGCACTTTTAAAATTTTCATTTTTGACCAAAATCGATGGGTCCGGGGCTTAAGGAATTTCTCATATGCCACAAAACAGTTGAAGCTCCTGTTCAAAAATCATGCTCTGAAATCAACTTTTTTCATCTTAGGGATTAATTTTGGGATGGTAACTAAAGTTTAAAGCAGAAATAGGGGCACTTTAAAAATTTTCATTTTTGACCAAAATCGATGGGTCCGGGGCTTAGGGAATTTCTCATATGCCCCAAACCCGTTGAAGCTCCTGTTCAAAAATCATGCTCCGAAATCAACTTTTTTCATATCAGGGATTCATTTTGGGATGGTAACTAAAGTTTAAAGCAGAAATAGGGGCAATTTTAAAATTTTCATTTTTGACCAAAATCGATGGGTCCGGGGCTTAGGGAATTTATCATATGCCACAAAACAGTTGAAGCTCCTGTTCAAAAATCATGCTCCGAAATCAACTTTTTTCATCTCAGGGATTCATTTTGGGATGGTAACTAAAGTTTAAAGCAGAAATAGGGGCACTTTTAAAATTTTCATTTTAGACCAAAATCGATGGGTCCGGGGCTTAGGGAATTTCTCATATGCCACAAAACCGTTGAAGCTCCTGCTCAAAAATCATGCTCCGAAATAAACTTTTTTCATCTCAGGGATTCATTTTGGTATGGTAACTAAAGTTTAAAGCAGAAATAGGGGCACTTTTAAAATTTTCATTTTTGACCAAAATCGATGGGTCCGGGGCTTAGGGAATTTCTCATATGCCACAAAACCGTTGAAGCTCCTGTTCAAAAATCATGCTCCGAAATCAACTTTTTTCATCTCAGGGATTCATTTTGGGATGGTAACTAAAGTTTAAAGCAGAAATAGGGGCACTTTAAAAATTTTCATTTTTGACCAAAATCGATGGGTCCGGGGCTTAGGGAATTTCTCATATGCCCCAAACCCGTTGAAGCTCCTGTTCAAAAATCATGCTCCGAAATCAACTTTTTTCATCTCAGGGATTCATTTTGGGATGGTAACTAAAGTTTAAAGCAGAAATAGGGGCACTTTTAAAATTTTCATTTTTGACCAAAATCGATGGGTCCGGGGCTTAGGGAATTTCTCATATGCCACAAAACCGTTGAAGCTCCTGTTCAAAAATCATGCTCCGAAATCAACTTTTTTCATCTCAGGGATTCATTTTGGGATGGTAACTAAAGTTTAAAGCAGAAATAGGGGCACTTTTAAAATTTTCATTTTTGACCAAAATCGATGGGTCCGGGGCTTAGGGAATTTCTCATATGCCACAAAACCGTTGAAGCTCCTGTTCAAAAATCATGCTCCGAAATCAACTTTTTTCATCTCAGGGATTCATTTTGGGATGGTAACTAAAGTTTAAAGCAGAAATAGGGGCACTTTTAAAATTTTCATTTTTGACCAAAATCGATGGGTCCGGGGCTTAGGGAATTTCTCATATGCCCCAAATCCGTTGAAGCTCCTGTTCAAAAATCATGCTCCGAAATCAACTTTTTTCATCTCAGGGATTCATTTTGGGATGGTAACTAAAGTTTAAAGCAGAAATAGGGGCACTTTTAAAATTTTCATTTTTGACCAAAATCGATGGGTCCGGGGCTTAGGGAATTTCTCATATGCCACAAAACAGTTGAAGCTCCTGTTCAAAAATCATGCTCTGAAATCAACTTTTTTCATCTCAGGGATTCATTTTAGGATGGTAACTAAAGTTTAAAGCAGAAATAGGGGCACTTTTAAAATTTTCATTTTTGACCAAAATCGATGGATCCAGGGCTTAGGGAATTTCTCATATGCCCCAAAACCGTTGAAGCTCCTGTTCAAAAATCATGCTCCGAAATCAACTTTTTTCATCTCAGGGATTCATTTTGGGATGGTAACTAAAGTTTAAAGCAGAAATAGGGGCACTTTTAAAATTTTCATTTTTGACCAAAATCGATGGGTCCGGGGCTTAGGGAATTTCTCATATGCCCCAAAACCGTTGAAGCTCCTGTTCAAAAATCATGCTCCGAAATCAACTTTTTTCATCTCAGGGATTCATTTTGGGATGGTAACTAAAGTTTAAAGCAGAAATAGGGGCACTTTTAAAATTTTCATTTTTGACCAAAATCGATGGGTCCGGGGCTTATGGAATTTCTCATATGCCCCAAAACCGTTGAAGCTCCTGTTCAAAAATCATGCTCCGAAATCAACTTTTTTCATCTCAGGGATTCATTTTGGGATGGTAACTAAAGTTTAAAGCAGAAATAGGGGCACTTTTAAAATTTTCATTTTTGACCAAAATCGATGGGTCCGGGGCTTAGGGAATTTCTCATATGCCACAAAACCGTTGAAGCTCCTGTTCAAAAATCATGCTCCGAAATCAACTTTTTTCATCTCAGGGATTCATTTTGGGATGGTAACTAAAGTTTAAAGCAGAAATAGGGGCACTTTTAAAATTTTCATTTTAGACCAAAATCGATGGGTCCGGGGCTTAGGGAATTTCTCATATGCCACAAAACCGTTGAAGCTCCTGCTCAAAAATCATGCTCCGAAATAAACTTTTTTCATCTCAGGGATTCATTTTGGTATGGTAACTAAAGTTTAAAGCAGAAATAGGGGCACTTTTAAAATTTTCATTTTAGACCAAAATCGATGGGTCCGGGGCTTAGGGAATTTCTCATATGCCACAAAACCGTTGAAGCTCCTGCTCAAAAATCATGCTCCGAAATAAACTTTTTTCATCTCAGGGATTCATTTTGGTATGGTAACTAAAGTTTAAAGCAGAAATAGGGGCACTTTTAAAATTTTCATTTTTGACCAAAATCGATGGGTCCGGGGCTTAGGGAATTTCTCATATGCCACAAAACCGTTGAAGCTCCTGTTCAAAAATCATGCTCCGAAATCAACTTTTTTCATCTCAGGGATTCATTTTGGGATGGTAACTAAAGTTTAAAGCAGAAATAGGGGCACTTTAAAAATTTTCATTTTTGACCAAAATCGATGGGTCCGGGGCTTAGGGAATTTCTCATATGCCCCAAACCCGTTGAAGCTCCTGTTCAAAAATCATGCTCCGAAATCAACTTTTTTCATCTCAGGGATTCATTTTGGGATGGTAACTAAAGTTTAAAGCAGAAATAGGGGCACTTTTAAAATTTTCATTTTTGACCAAAATCGATGGGTCCGGGGCTTAGGGAATTTCTCATATGCCACAAAACCGTTGAAGCTCCTGTTCAAAAATCATGCTCCGAAATCAACTTTTTTCATCTCAGGGATTCATTTTGGGATGGTAACTAAAGTTTAAAGCAGAAATAGGGGCACTTTTAAAATTTTCATTTTTGACCAAAATCGATGGGTCCGGGGCTTAGGGAATTTCTCATATGCCACAAAACCGTTGAAGCTCCTGTTCAAAAATCATGCTCCGAAATCAACTTTTTTCATCTCAGGGATTCATTTTGGGATGGTAACTAAAGTTTAAAGCAGAAATAGGGGCACTTTTAAAATTTTCATTTTTGACCAAAATCGATGGGTCCGGGGCTTAGGGAATTTCTCATATGCCCCAAATCCGTTGAAGCTCCTGTTCAAAAATCATGCTCCGAAATCAACTTTTTTCATCTCAGGGATTCATTTTGGGATGGTAACTAAAGTTTAAAGCAGAAATAGGGGCACTTTTAAAATTTTCATTTTTGACCAAAATCGATGGGTCCGGGGCTTAGGGAATTTCTCATATGCCACAAAACAGTTGAAGCTCCTGTTCAAAAATCATGCTCTGAAATCAACTTTTTTCATCTCAGGGATTCATTTTAGGATGGTAACTAAAGTTTAAAGCAGAAATAGGGGCACTTTTAAAATTTTCATTTTTGACCAAAATCGATGGATCCAGGGCTTAGGGAATTTCTCATATGCCCCAAAACCGTTGAAGCTCCTGTTCAAAAATCATGCTCCGAAATCAACTTTTTTCATCTCAGGGATTCATTTTGGGATGGTAACTAAAGTTTAAAGCAGAAATAGGGGCACTTTTAAAATTTTCATTTTTGACCAAAATCGATGGGTCCGGGGCTTAGGGAATTTCTCATATGCCCCAAAACCGTTGAAGCTCCTGTTCAAAAATCATGCTCCGAAATCAACTTTTTTCATCTCAGGGATTCATTTTGGGATGGTAACTAAAGTTTAAAGCAGAAATAGGGGCACTTTTAAAATTTTCATTTTTGACCAAAATCGATGGGTCCGGGGCTTATGGAATTTCTCATATGCCCCAAAACCGTTGAAGCTCCTGTTCAAAAATCATGCTCCGAAATCAACTTTTTTCATCTCAGGGATTCATTTTGGGATGGTAACTAAAGTTTAAAGCAGAAATAGGGGCACTTTTAAAATTTTCATTTTTGACCAAAATCGATGGGTCCGGGGCTTAGGGAATTTCTCATATGCCACAAAACCGTTGAAGCTCCTGTTCAAAAATCATGCTCCGAAATCAACTTTTTTCATCTCAGGGATTCATTTTGGGATGGTAACTAAAGTTTAAAGCAGAAATAGGGGCACTTTTAAAATTTTCATTTTAGACCAAAATCGATGGGTCCGGGGCTTAGGGAATTTCTCATATGCCACAAAACCGTTGAAGCTCCTGCTCAAAAATCATGCTCCGAAATAAACTTTTTTCATCTCAGGGATTCATTTTGGTATGGTAACTAAAGTTTAAAGCAGAAATAGGGGCACTTTTAAAATTTTCATTTTTGACCAAAATCGATGGGTCCGGGGCTTAGGGAATTTCTCATATGCCACAAAACCGTTGAAGCTCCTGTTCAAAAATCATGCTCCGAAATCAACTTTTTTCATCTCAGGGATTAATTTTGGGATGGTAACTAAAGTTTAAAGCAGAAATAGGGGCACTTTTAAAATTTTCATTTTTGACCAAAATCGATGGGTCCGGGGCTTAGGGAATTTCTCATATGCCCCAAATCCGTTGAAGCTCCTGTTCAAAAATCATGCTCCGAAATCAACTTTTTTCATCTCAGGGATTCATTTTGGGATGGTAACTAAAGTTTAAAGCAGAAATAGGGGCACTTTAAAAATTTTCATTTTTGACCAAAATCGATGGGTCCGGGGCTTAGGGAATTTCTCATATGCCCCAAACCCGTTGAAGCTCCTGTTCAAAAATCATGCTCCGAAATCAACTTTTTTCATATCAGGGATTCATTTTGGGATGGTAACTAAAGTTTAAAGCAGAAATAGGGGCAATTTTAAAATTTTCATTTTTGACCAAAATCGATGGGTCCGGGGCTTAGGGAATTTATCATATGCCACAAAACCGTTGAAGCTCCTGTTCAAAAATCATGCTCCGAAATCAACTTTTTTCATCTCAGGGATTCATTTTGGGATGGTAACTAAAGTTTAAAGCAGAAATAGGGGCACTTTTAAAATTTTCATTTTAGACCAAAATCGATGGGTCCGGGGCTTAGGGAATTTCTCATATGCCACAAAACCGTTGAAGCTCCTGCTCAAAAATCATGCTCCGAAATAAACTTTTTTCATCTCAGGGATTCATTTTGGTATGGTAACTAAAGTTTAAAGCAGAAATAGGGGCACTTTTAAAATTTTCATTTTTGACCAAAATCGATGGGTCCGGGGCTTAGGGAATTTCTCATATGCCCCAAAACCGTTGAAGCTCCTGTTCAAAAATCATGCTCCGAAATCAACTTTTTTCATCTCAGGGATTCATTTTGGGATGGTAACTAAAGTTTAAAGCAGAAATAGGGGCACTTTTAAAATTTTCATTTTTGACCAAAATCGATGGGTCTGGGGCTTAGGGAATTTCTCATATGCCCCAAAACCGTTGAAGCTCCTGTTCAAAAATCATGCTCCGAAATCAACTTTTTTCATCTCAGGGATTCATTTTGGGATGGTAACTAAAGTTTAAAGCAGAAATAGGGGCACTTTTAAAATTTTCATTTTTGACCAAAATCGATGGGTCCGGGGCTTATGGAATTTCTCATATGCCCCAAAACCGTTGAAGCTCCTGTTAAAAAATCATGCTCCGAAATCAACTTTTTTCATCTCAGGGATTCATTTTGGGATGGTAACTAAAGTTTAAAGCAGAAATAGGGGCACTTTTAAAATTTTCATTTTTGACCAAAATCGATGGGTCCGGGGCTTAGGGAATTTCTCATATGCCACAAAACAGTTGAAGCTCCTGTTCAAAAATCATGCTCTGAATTCAACTTTTTTCATCTTAGGGATTCATTTTGGGATGGTAACTAAAGTTTAAAGCAGAAATAGGGGCACTTTTAAAATTTTCATTTTTGACCAAATTCGATGGGTCCGGGGCTTAGGGAATTTCTCATATGCCCCCAAACCGTTGAAGCTCCTGTTCAAAAATCATGCTCCAAAATCAACTTTTTTCATCTCAGGGATTCATTTTGGGATGGTAACTAAAGTTTAAAGCAGAAATAGGGGCACTTTAAAAATTTTCATTTTTGACCAAAATCGATGGGTCCGGGGCTTTGGGAATTTCTCATATGCCCCAAACCCGTTGAAGCTCCTGTTCAAAAATCATGCTCCGAAATCAACTTTTTTCATCTCAGGGATTCATTTTGGGATGGTAACTAAAGTTTAAAGCAGAAATAGGGGCACTTTTAAAATTTTCATTTTTGACCAAAATCGATGGGTCCGGGGCTTAGGGAATTTCTCATATGCCACAAAACCGTTGAAGCTCCTGTTCAAAAATCATGCTCCGAAATCAACTTTTTTCATCTCAGGGATTAATTTTGGGATGGTAACTAAAGTTTAAAGCAGAAATAGGGGCACTTTTAAAATTTTCATTTTTGACCAAAATCGATGGGTCCGGGGCTTAGGGAATTTCTCATATGCCACAAAACCGTTGAAGCTCCTGTTCAAAAATCATGCTCCGAAATCAACTTTTTTCATCTCAGGGATTCATTTTGGGATGGTAACTAAAGTTTAAAGCAGAAATAGGGGCACTTTTAAAATTTTCATTTTTGACCAAAATCGATGGGTCCGGGGCTTAGGGAATTTCTCATATGCCACAAAACCGTTGAAGCTCCTGTTCAAAAATCATGCTCCGAAATCAACTTTTTTCATCTCAGGGATTCATTTTGGGATGGTAACTAAAGTTTAAAGCAGAAATAGGGGCACTTTTAAAATTTTCATTTTTGACCAAAATCGATGGGTCCGGGGCTTAGGGAATTTCTCATATGCCCCAAATCCGTTGAAGCTCCTGTTCAAAAATCATGCTCCGAAATCAACTTTTTTCATCTCAGGGATTCATTTTGGGATGGTAACTAAAGTTTAAAGCAGAAATAGGGGCACTTTTAAAATTTTCATTTTTGACCAAAATCGATGGGTCCGGGGCTTAGGGAATTTCTCATATGCCACAAAACAGTTGAAGCTCCTGTTCAAAAATCATGCTCTGAAATCAACTTTTTTCATCTCAGGGATTCATTTTGGGATGGTAACTAAAGTTTAAAGCAGAAATAGGGGCACTTTTAAAATTTTCATTTTTGACCAAAATCTATGGGTCCGGGGCTTAGGGAATTTCTCATATGCCCCAAATCCGTTGAAGCTCCTGTTCAAAAATCATGCTCCGAAATCAACTTTTTTCATCTCAGGGATTCATTTTGGGATGGTAACTAAAGTTTAAAGCAGAAATAGGGGCACTTTTAAAATTTTCATTTTTGACCAAAATCGATGGGTCCGGGGCTTAGGGAATTTCTCATATGCCACAAAACCGTTGAAGCTCCTGTTCAAAAATCATGCTCCGAAATCAACTTTTTTCATCTCAGGGATTAATTTTGGGATGGTAACTAAAGTTTAAAGCAGAAATAGGGGCACTTTTAAAATTTTCATTTTTGACCAAAATCGATGGGTCCGGGGCTTAGGGAATTTCTCATATGCCCCAAATCCGTTGAAGCTCCTGTTCAAAAATCATGCTCCGAAATCAACTTTTTTCATCTCAGGGATTCATTTTGGGATGGTAACTAAAGTTTAAAGCAGAAATAGGGGCACTTTTAAAATTTTCATTTTTGACCAAAATCGATGGGTCCGGGGCTTAGGGAATTTCTCATATGCCACAAAACCGTTGAAGCTCCTGTTCAAAAATCATGCTCCGAAATCAACTTTTTTCATCTCAGGGATTCATTTTGGGATGGTAACTAAAGTTTAAAGCAGAAATAGGGGCACTTTTAAAATTTTCATTTTAGACCAAAATCGATGGGTCCGGGGCTTAGGGAATTTCTCATATGCCACAAAACCGTTGAAGCTCCTGCTCAAAAATCATGCTCCGAAATAAACTTTTTTCATCTCAGGGATTCATTTTGGTATGGTAACTAAAGTATAAAGCAGAAATAGGGGCACTTTTAAAATTTTCATTTTTGACCAAAATCGATGGGTCCGGGGCTTAGGGAATTTCTCATATGCCACAAAACCGTTGAAGCTCCTGTTCAAAAATCATGCTCTGAAATCAACTTTTTTCATCTCAGGGATTCATTTTAGGATGGTAACTAAAGTTTAAAGCAGAAATAGGGGCACTTTTAAAATTTTAATTTTTGACCAAAATCGATGGATCCAGGGCTTAGGGAATTTCTCATATGCCCCAAAACCGTTGAAGCTCCTGTTCAAAAATCATGCTCCGAAATCAACTTTTTTCATCTCAGGGATTCATTTTGGGATGGTAACTAAAGTTTAAAGCAGAAATATGGGCACTTTTAAAATTTTCATTTTTGACCAAAATCGATGGGTCTGGGGCTTAGGGAATTTCTCATATGCCCCAAAACCGTTGAAGCTCCTGTTCAAAAATCATGCTCCGAAATCAACTTTTTTCATCTCAGGGATTCATTTTGGGATGGTAACTAAAGTTTAAAGCAGAAATAGGGGCACTTTTAAAATTTTCATTTTTGACCAAAATCGATGGGTCCGGGGCTTATGGAATTTCTCATATGCCCCAAAACCGTTGAAGCTCCTGTTCAAAAATCATGCTCCGAAATCAACTTTTTTCATCTCAGGGATTCATTTTGGGATGGTAACTAAAGTTTAAAGCAGAAATAGGGGCACTTTTAAAATTTTCATTTTTGACCAAAATCGATGGGTCCGGGGCTTAGGGAATTTCTCATATGCCACAAAACCGTTGAAGCTCCTGTTCAAAAATCATGCTCCGAAATCAACTTTTTTCATCTCAGGGATTCATTTTGGGATGGTAACTAAAGTTTAAAGCAGAAATAGGGGCACTTTTAAAATTTTCATTTTAGACCAAAATCGATGGGTCCGGGGCTTAGGGAATTTCTCATATGCCACAAAACCGTTGAAGCTCCTGCTCAAAAATCATGCTCCGAAATAAACTTTTTTCATCTCAGGGATTCATTTTGGTATGGTAACTAAAGTTTAAAGCAGAAATAGGGGCACTTTTAAAATTTTCATTTTTGACCAAAATCGATGGGTCCGGGGCTTAGGGAATTTCTCATATGCCCCAAACCCGTTGAAGCTCCTGTTCAAAAATCATGCTCCGAAATCAACTTTTTTCATCTCAGGGATTAATTTTGGGATGGTAACTAAAGTTTAAAGCAGAAATAGGGGCACTTTTAAAATTTTCATTTTTGACCAAAATCGATGGGTCCGGGGCTTAGGGAATTTCTCATATGCCACAAAACCGTTGAAGCTCCTGTTCAAAAATCATGCTCCGAAATCAACTTTTTTCATCTCAGGGATTCATTTTGGGATGGTAACTAAAGTTTAAAGCAGAAATAGGGGCACTTTTAAAATTTTCATTTTTGACAAAAATCGATGGGTCCGGGGCTTAGGGAATTTCTCATATGCCACAAAACCGTTGAAGCTCCTGTTCAAAAATCATGCTCCGAAATCAACTTTTTTCATCTCAGGGATTCATTTTGGGATGGTAACTAAAGTTTAAAGCAGAAATAGGGGCACTTTTAAAATTTTAATTTTTGACCAAAATCGATGGGTCCGGGGCTTAGGGAATTTCTCATATGCCCCAAATCCGTTGAAGCTCCTGTTCAAAAATCATGCTCCGAAATCAACTTTTTTCATCTCAGGGATTCATTTTGGGATGGTAACTAAAGTTTAAAGCAGAAATAGGGGCACTTTTAAAATTTTCATTTTTGACCAAAATCGATGGGTCCGGGGCTTAGGGAATTTCTCATATGCCACAAAACAGTTGAAGCTCCTGTTCAAAAATCATGCTCTGAAATCAACTTTTTTCATCTCAGGGATTCATTTTAGGATGGTAACTAAAGTTTAAAGCAGAAATAGGGGCACTTTTAAAATTTTAATTTTTGACCAAAATCGATGGATCCAGGGCTTAGGGAATTTCTCATATGCCCCAAAACCGTTGAAGCTCCTGTTCAAAAATCATGCTCCGAAATCAACTTTTTTCATCTCAGGGATTCATTTTGGGATGGTAACTAAAGTTTAAAGCAGAAATAGGGGCACTTTTAAAATTTTCATTTTTGACCAAAATCGATGGGTCCGGGGCTTAGGTAATTTCTCATATGCCCCAAAACCGTTGAAGCTCCTGTTCAAAAATCATGCTCCGAAATCAACTTTTTTCATCTCAGGGATTCATTTTGGGATGGTAACTAAAGTTTAAAGCAGAAATAGGGGCACTTTTAAAATTTTCATTTTTGACCAAAATCGATGGGTCCGGGGCTTATGGAATTTCTCATATGCCCCAAAACCGTTGAAGCTCCTGTTCAAAAATCATGCTCCGAAATCAACTTTTTTCATCTCAGGGATTCATTTTGGGATGGTAACTAAAGTTTAAAGCAGAAATAGGGGCACTTTTAAAATTTTCATTTTAGACCAAAATCGATGGGTCCGGGGCTTAGGGAATTTCTCATATGCCACAAAACCGTTGAAGCTCCTGCTCAAAAATCATGCTCCGAAATAAACTTTTTTCATCTCAGGGATTCATTTTGGTATGGTAACTAAAGTTTAAAGCAGAAATAGGGGCACTTTTAAAATTTTCATTTTTGACCAAAATCGATGGGTCCGGGGCTTAGGGAATTTCTCATATGCCACAAAACCGTTGAAGCTCCTGTTCAAAAATCATGCTCCGAAATCAACTTTTTTCATCTCAGGGATTCATTTTGGGATGGTAACTAAAGTTTAAAGCAGAAATAGGGGCACTTTTAAAATTTTCATTTTTGACCAAAATCGATGGGTCCGGGGCTTAGGGAATTTCTCATATGCCACAAAACCGTTGAAGCTCCTGTTCAAAAATCATGCTCCGAAATCAACTTTTTTCATCTCAGGGATTCATTTTGGGATGGTAACTAAAGTTTAAAGCAGAAATAGGGGCACTTTTAAAATTTTCATTTTAGACCAAAATCGATGGGTCCGGGGCTTAGGGAATTTCTCATATGCCACAAAACCGTTGAAGCTCCTGCTCAAAAATCATGCTCCGAAATAAACTTTTTTCATCTCAGGGATTCATTTTGGTATGGTAACTAAAGTATAAAGCAGAAATAGGGGCACTTTTAAAATTTTCATTTTTGACCAAAATCGATGGGTCCGGGGCTTAGGGAATTTCTCATATGCCACAAAACCGTTGAAGCTCCTGCTCAAAAATCATGCTCCGAAATAAACTTTTTTCATCTCAGGGATTCATTTTGGTATGGTAACTAAAGTTTAAAGCAGAAATAGGGGCACTTTTAAAATTTTAATTTTTGACCAAAATCGATGGATCCAGGGCTTAGGGAATTTCTCATATGCCCCAAAACCGTTGAAGCTCCTGTTCAAAAATCATGCTCCGAAATCAACTTTTTTCATCTCAGGGATTCATTTTGGGATGGTAACTAAAGTTTAAAGCAGAAATATGGGCACTTTTAAAATTTTCATTTTAGACCAAAATCGATGGGTCCGGGGCTTAGGGAATTTCTCATATGCCACAAAACCGTTGAAGCTCCTGTTCAAAAATCATGCTCCGAAATCAACTTTTTTCATCTCAGGGATTCATTTTGGGATGGTAACTAAAGTTTAAAGCAGAAATAGGGGCACTTTTAAAATTTTCATTTTAGACCAAAATCGATGGGTCCGGGGCTTAGGGAATTTCTCATATGCCACAAAACCGTTGAAGCTCCTGTTCAAAAATCATGCTCCGAAATCAACTTTTTTCATCTCAGGGATTCATTTTGGGATGGTAACTAAAGTTTAAAGCAGAAATAGGGGCACTTTTAAAATTTTCATTTTAGACCAAAATCGATGGGTCCGGGGCTTAGGGAATTTCTCATATGCCACAAAACCGTTGAAGCTCCTGCTCAAAAATCATGCTCCGAAATAAACTTTTTTCATCTCAGGGATTCATTTTGGTATGGTAACTAAAGTTTAAAGCAGAAATAGGGGCACTTTTAAAATTTTCATTTTTGACCAAAATCGATGGGTCTGGGGCTTAGGGAATTTCTCATATGCCCCAAAACCGTTGAAGCTCCTGTTCAAAAATCATGCTCCGAAATCAACTTTTTTCATCTCAGGGATTCATTTTGGGATGGTAACTAAAGTTTAAAGCAGAAATAGGGGCACTTTTAAAATTTTCATTTTTGACCAAAATCGATGGGTCCGGGGCTTATGGAATTTCTCATATGCCCCAAAACCGTTGAAGCTCCTGTTCAAAAATCATGCTCCGAAATCAACTTTTTTCATCTCAGGGATTCATTTTGGGATGGTAACTAAAGTTTAAAGCAGAAATAGGGGCACTTTTAAAATTTTCATTTTTGACCAAAATCGATGGGTCCGGGGCTTAGGGAATTTCTCATATGCCACAAAACCGTTGAAGCTCCTGTTCAAAAATCATGCTCCGAAATCAACTTTTTTCATCTCAGGGATTCATTTTGGGATGGTAACTAAAGTTTAAAGCAGAAATAGGGGCACTTTTAAAATTTTCATTTTAGACCAAAATCGATGGGTCCGGGGCTTAGGGAATTTCTCATATGCCACAAAACCGTTGAAGCTCCTGCTCAAAAATCATGCTCCGAAATAAACTTTTTTCATCTCAGGGATTCATTTTGGTATGGTAACTAAAGTTTAAAGCAGAAATAGGGGCACTTTTAAAATTTTCATTTTTGACCAAAATCGATGGGTCCGGGGCTTAGGGAATTTCTCATATGCCCCAAACCCGTTGAAGCTCCTGTTCAAAAATCATGCTCCGAAATCAACTTTTTTCATCTCAGGGATTCATTTTGGGATGGTAACTAAAGTTTAAAGCAGAAATAGGGGCACTTTTAAAATTTTCATTTTTGACCAAAATCGATGGGTCCGGGGCTTAGGGAATTTCTCATATGCCACAAAACCGTTGAAGCTCCTGTTCAAAAATCATGCTCCGAAATCAACTTTTTTCATCTCAGGGATTCATTTTGGGATGGTAACTAAAGTTTAAAGCAGAAATAGGGGCACTTTTAAAATTTTCATTTTTGACCAAAATCGATGGGTCCGGGGCTTAGGGAATTTCTCATATGCCACAAAACCGTTGAAGCTCCTGTTCAAAAATCATGCTCCGAAATCAACTTTTTTCATCTCAGGGATTCATTTTGGGATGGTAACTAAAGTTTAAAGCAGAAATAGGGGCACTTTTAAAATTTTCATTTTTGACCAAAATCGATGGGTCCGGGGCTTAGGGAATTTCTCATATGCCCCAAATCCGTTGAAGCTCCTGTTCAAAAATCATGCTCCGAAATCAACTTTTTTCATCTCAGGGATTCATTTTGGGATGGTAACTAAAGTTTAAAGCAGAAATAGGGGCACTTTTAAAATTTTCATTTTTGACCAAAATCGATGGGTCCGGGGCTTAGGGAATTTCTCATATGCCACAAAACAGTTGAAGCTCCTGTTCAAAAATCATGCTCTGAAATCAACTTTTTTCATCTCAGGGATTCATTTTAGGATGGTAACTAAAGTTTAAAGCAGAAATAGGGGCACTTTTAAAATTTTAATTTTTGACCAAAATCGATGGATCCAGGGCTTAGGGAATTTCTCATATGCCCCAAAACCGTTGAAGCTCCTGTTCAAAAATCATGCTCCGAAATCAACTTTTTTCATCTCAGGGATTCATTTTGGGATGGTAACTAAAGTTTAAAGCAGAAATATGGGCACTTTTAAAATTTTCATTTTTGACCAAAATCGATGGGTCCGGGGCTTAGGTAATTTCTCATATGCCCCAAAACCGTTGAAGCTCCTGTTCAAAAATCATGCTCCGAAATCAACTTTTTTCATCTCAGGGATTCATTTTGGGATGGTAACTAAAGTTTAAAGCAGAAATAGGGGCACTTTTAAAATTTTCATTTTTGACCAAAATCGATGGGTCCGGGGCTTATGGAATTTCTCATATGCCCCAAAACCGTTGAAGCTCCTGTTCAAAAATCATGCTCCGAAATCAACTTTTTTCATCTCAGGGATTCATTTTGGGATGGTAACTAAAGTTTAAAGCAGAAATAGGGGCACTTTTAAAATTTTCATTTTAGACCAAAATCGATGGGTCCGGGGCTTAGGGAATTTCTCATATGCCACAAAACCGTTGAAGCTCCTGCTCAAAAATCATGCTCCGAAATAAACTTTTTTCATCTCAGGGATTCATTTTGGTATGGTAACTAAAGTTTAAAGCAGAAATAGGGGCACTTTTAAAATTTTCATTTTTGACCAAAATCGATGGGTCCGGGGCTTAGGGAATTTCTCATATGCCACAAAACCGTTGAAGCTCCTGTTCAAAAATCATGCTCCGAAATCAACTTTTTTCATCTCAGGGATTCATTTTGGGATGGTAACTAAAGTTTAAAGCAGAAATAGGGGCACTTTTAAAATTTTCATTTTTGACCAAAATCGATGGGTCCGGGGCTTAGGGAATTTCTCATATGCCCCAAATCCGTTGAAGCTCCTGTTCAAAAATCATGCTCCGAAATCAACTTTTTTCATCTCAGGGATTCATTTTGGGATGGTAACTAAAGTTTAAAGCAGAAATAGGGGCACTTTTAAAATTTTCATTTTTGACCAAAATCGATGGGTCCGGGGCTTAGGGAATTTCTCATATGCCACAAAACAGTTGAAGCTCCTGTTCAAAAATCATGCTCTGAAATCAACTTTTTTCATCTCAGGGATTCATTTTAGGATGGTAACTAAAGTTTAAAGCAGAAATAGGGGCACTTTTAAAATTTTAATTTTTGACCAAAATCGATGGATCCAGGGCTTAGGGAATTTCTCATATGCCCCAAAACCGTTGAAGCTCCTGTTCAAAAATCATGCTCCGAAATCAACTTTTTTCATCTCAGGGATTCATTTTGGGATGGTAACTAAAGTTTAAAGCAGAAATAGGGGCACTTTTAAAATTTTCATTTTTGACCAAAATCGATGGGTCCGGGGCTTAGGGAATTTCTCATATGCCACAAAACCGTTGAAGCTCCTGCTCAAAAATCATGCTCCGAAATAAACTTTTTTCATCTCAGGGATTCATTTTGGTATGGTAACTAAAGTTTAAAGCAGAAATAGGGGCACTTTTAAAATTTTCATTTTTGACCAAAATCGATGGGTCCGGGGCTTAGGGAATTTCTCATATGCCACAAAACCGTTGAAGCTCCTGTTCAAAAATCATGCTCCGAAATCAACTTTTTTCATCTCAGGGATTCATTTTGGGATGGTAACTAAAGTTTAAAGCAGAAATAGGGGCACTTTTAAAATTTTCATTTTTGACCAAAATCGATGGGTCCGGGGCTTAGGGAATTTCTCATATGCCACAAAACCGTTGAAGCTCCTGTTCAAAAATCATGCTCCGAAATCAACTTTTTTCATCTCAGGGATTCATTTTGGGATGGTAACTAAAGTTTAAAGCAGAAATAGGGGCACTTTTAAAATTTTCATTTTAGACCAAAATCGATGGGTCCGGGGCTTAGGGAATTTCTCATATGCCACAAAACCGTTGAAGCTCCTGCTCAAAAATCATGCTCCGAAATAAACTTTTTTCATCTCAGGGATTCATTTTGGTATGGTAACTAAAGTATAAAGCAGAAATAGGGGCACTTTTAAAATTTTCATTTTTGACCAAAATCGATGGGTCCGGGGCTTAGGGAATTTCTCATATGCCACAAAACCGTTGAAGCTCCTGCTCAAAAATCATGCTCCGAAATAAACTTTTTTCATCTCAGGGATTCATTTTGGTATGGTAACTAAAGTTTAAAGCAGAAATAGGGGCACTTTTAAAATTTTAATTTTTGACCAAAATCGATGGATCCAGGGCTTAGGGAATTTCTCATATGCCCCAAAACCGTTGAAGCTCCTGTTCAAAAATCATGCTCCGAAATCAACTTTTTTCATCTCAGGGATTCATTTTGGGATGGTAACTAAAGTTTAAAGCAGAAATATGGGCACTTTTAAAATTTTCATTTTAGACCAAAATCGATGGGTCCGGGGCTTAGGGAATTTCTCATATGCCACAAAACCGTTGAAGCTCCTGTTCAAAAATCATGCTCCGAAATCAACTTTTTTCATCTCAGGGATTCATTTTGGGATGGTAACTAAAGTTTAAAGCAGAAATAGGGGCACTTTTAAAATTTTCATTTTAGACCAAAATCGATGGGTCCGGGGCTTAGGGAATTTCTCATATGCCACAAAACCGTTGAAGCTCCTGTTCAAAAATCATGCTCCGAAATCAACTTTTTTCATCTCAGGGATTCATTTTGGGATGGTAACTAAAGTTTAAAGCAGAAATAGGGGCACTTTTAAAATTTTCATTTTAGACCAAAATCGATGGGTCCGGGGCTTAGGGAATTTCTCATATGCCACAAAACCGTTGAAGCTCCTGCTCAAAAATCATGCTCCGAAATAAACTTTTTTCATCTCAGGGATTCATTTTGATATGGTAACTAAAGTTTAAAGCAGAAATAGGGGCACTTTTAAAATTTTCATTTTTGACCAAAATCGATGGGTCTGGGGCTTAGGGAATTTCTCATATGCCCCAAAACCGTTGAAGCTCCTGTTCAAAAATCATGCTCCGAAATCAACTTTTTTCATCTCAGGGATTCATTTTGGGATGGTAACTAAAGTTTAAAGCAGAAATAGGGGCACTTTTAAAATTTTCATTTTTGACCAAAATCGATGGGTCCGGGGCTTATGGAATTTCTCATATGCCCCAAAACCGTTGAAGCTCCTGTTCAAAAATCATGCTCCGAAATCAACTTTTTTCATCTCAGGGATTCATTTTGGGATGGTAACTAAAGTTTAAAGCAGAAATAGGGGCACTTTTAAAATTTTCATTTTTGACCAAAATCGATGGGTCCGGGGCTTAGGGAATTTCTCATATGCCACAAAACCGTTGAAGCTCCTGTTCAAAAATCATGCTCCGAAATCAACTTTTTTCATCTCAGGGATTCATTTTGGGATGGTAACTAAAGTTTAAAGCAGAAATAGGGGCACTTTTAAAATTTTCATTTTAGACCAAAATCGATGGGTCCGGGGCTTAGGGAATTTCTCATATGCCACAAAACCGTTGAAGCTCCTGCTCAAAAATCATGCTCCGAAATAAACTTTTTTCATCTCAGGGATTCATTTTGGTATGGTAACTAAAGTTTAAAGCAGAAATAGGGGCACTTTTAAAATTTTCATTTTTGACCAAAATCGATGGGTCCGGGGCTTAGGGAATTTCTCATATGCCCCAAACCCGTTGAAGCTCCTGTTCAAAAATCATGCTCCGAAATCAACTTTTTTCATCTCAGGGATTAATTTTGGGATGGTAACTAAAGTTTAAAGCAGAAATAGGGGCACTTTTAAAATTTTCATTTTTGACCAAAATCGATGGGTCCGGGGCTTAGGGAATTTCTCATATGCCACAAAACCGTTGAAGCTCCTGTTCAAAAATCATGCTCCGAAATCAACTTTTTTCATCTAAGGGATTCATTTTGGGATGGTAACTAAAGTTTAAAGCAGAAATAGGGGCACTTTTAAAATTTTCATTTTTGACCAAAATCGATGGGTCCGGGGCTTAGGGAATTTCTCATATGCCACAAAACCGTTGAAGCTCCTGTTCAAAAATCATGCTCCGAAATCAACTTTTTTCATCTCAGGGATTCATTTTGGGATGGTAACTAAAGTTTAAAGCAGAAATAGGGGCACTTTTAAAATTTTCATTTTTGACCAAAATCGATGGGTCCGGGGCTTAGGGAATTTCTCATATGCCACAAAACCGTTGAAGCTCCTGTTCAAAAATCATGCTCCGAAATCAACTTTTTTCATCTCATGGATTCATTTTGGGATGGTAACTAAAGTTTAAAGCAGAAATAGGGGCACTTTTAAAATTTTCATTTTAGACCAAAATCGATGGGTCCGGGGCTTAGGGAATTTCTCATATGCCACAAAACCGTTGAAGCTCCTGCTCAAAAATCATGCTCCGAAATAAACTTTTTTCATCTCAGGGATTCATTTTGGTATGGTAACTAAAGTATAAAGCAGAAATAGGGGCACTTTTAAAATTTTCATTTTTGACCAAAATCGATGGGTCCGGGGCTTAGGGAATTTCTCATATGCCACAAAACCGTTGAAGCTCCTGCTCAAAAATCATGCTCCGAAATAAACTTTTTTCATCTCAGGGATTCATTTTGGTATGGTAACTAAAGTTTAAAGCAGAAATAGGGGCACTTTTAAAATTTTAATTTTTGACCAAAATCGATGGATCCAGGGCTTAGGGAATTTCTCATATGCCCCAAAACCGTTGAAGCTCCTGTTCAAAAATCATGCTCCGAAATCAACTTTTTTCATCTCAGGGATTCATTTTGGGATGGTAACTAAAGTTTAAAGCAGAAATATGGGCACTTTTAAAATTTTCATTTTAGACCAAAATCGATGGGTCCGGGGCTTAGGGAATTTCTCATATGCCACAAAACCGTTGAAGCTCCTGTTCAAAAATCATGCTCCGAAATCAACTTTTTTCATCTCAGGGATTCATTTTGGGATGGTAACTAAAGTTTAAAGCAGAAATAGGGGCACTTTTAAAATTTTCATTTTAGACCAAAATCGATGGGTCCGGGGCTTAGGGAATTTCTCATATGCCACAAAACCGTTGAAGCTCCTGTTCAAAAATCATGCTCCGAAATCAACTTTTTTCATCTCAGGGATTCATTTTGGGATGGTAACTAAAGTTTAAAGCAGAAATAGGGGCACTTTTAAAATTTTCATTTTAGACCAAAATCGATGGGTCCGGGGCTTAGGGAATTTCTCATATGCCACAAAACCGTTGAAGCTCCTGCTCAAAAATCATGCTCCGAAATAAACTTTTTTCATCTCAGGGATTCATTTTGATATGGTAACTAAAGTTTAAAGCAGAAATAGGGGCACTTTTAAAATTTTCATTTTTGACCAAAATCGATGGGTCTGGGGCTTAGGGAATTTCTCATATGCCCCAAAACCGTTGAAGCTCCTGTTCAAAAATCATGCTCCGAAATCAACTTTTTTCATCTCAGGGATTCATTTTGGGATGGTAACTAAAGTTTAAAGCAGAAATAGGGGCACTTTTAAAATTTTCATTTTTGACCAAAATCGATGGGTCCGGGGCTTATGGAATTTCTCATATGCCCCAAAACCGTTGAAGCTCCTGTTCAAAAATCATGCTCCGAAATCAACTTTTTTCATCTCAGGGATTCATTTTGGGATGGTAACTAAAGTTTAAAGCAGAAATAGGGGCACTTTTAAAATTTTCATTTTAGACCAAAATCGATGGGTCCGGGGCTTAGGGAATTTCTCATATGCCACAAAACCGTTGAAGCTCCTGCTCAAAAATCATGCTCCGAAATAAACTTTTTTCATCTCAGGGATTCATTTTGGTATGGTAACTAAAGTTTAAAGCAGAAATAGGGGCACTTTTAAAATTTTCATTTTTGACCAAAATCGATGGGTCCGGGGCTTAGGGAATTTCTCATATGCCCCAAACCCGTTGAAGCTCCTGTTCAAAAATCATGCTCCGAAATCAACTTTTTTCATCTCAGGGATTAATTTTGGGATGGTAACTAAAGTTTAAAGCAGAAATAGGGGCACTTTTAAAATTTTCATTTTTGACCAAAATCGATGGGTCCGGGGCTTAGGGAATTTCTCATATGCCACAAAACCGTTGAAGCTCCTGTTCAAAAATCATGCTCCGAAATCAACTTTTTTCATCTAAGGGATTCATTTTGGGATGGTAACTAAAGTTTAAAGCAGAAATAGGGGCACTTTTAAAATTTTCATTTTTGACCAAAATCGATGGGTCCGGGGCTTAGGGAATTTCTCATATGCCACAAAACCGTTGAAGCTCCTGTTCAAAAATCATGCTCCGAAATCAACTTTTTTCATCTCAGGGATTCATTTTGGGATGGTAACTAAAGTTTAAAGCAGAAATAGGGGCACTTTTAAAATTTTCATTTTTGACCAAAATCGATGGGTCCGGGGCTTAGGGAATTTCTCATATGCCCCAAATCCGTTGAAGCTCCTGTTCAAAAATCATGCTCCGAAATCAACTTTTTTCATCTCAGGGATTCATTTTGGGATGGTAACTAAAGTTTAAAGCAGAAATAGGGGCACTTTTAAAATTTTCATTTTTGACCAAAATCGATGGGTCCGGGGCTTAGGGAATTTCTCATATGCCACAAAACAGTTGAAGCTCCTGTTCAAAAATCATGCTCTGAAATCAACTTTTTTCATCTCAGGGATTCATTTTAGGATGGTAACTAAAGTTTAAAGCAGAAATAGGGGCACTTTTAAAATTTTAATTTTTGACCAAAATCGATGGATCCAGGGCTTAGGGAATTTCTCATATGCCCCAAAACCGTTGAAGCTCCTGTTCAAAAATCATGCTCCGAAATCAACTTTTTTCATCTCAGGGATTCATTTTGGGATGGTAACTAAAGTTTAAAGCAGAAATATGGGCACTTTTAAAATTTTCATTTTTGACCAAAATCGATGGGTCCGGGGCTTAGGTAATTTCTCATATGCCCCAAAACCGTTGAAGCTCCTGTTCAAAAATCATGCTCCGAAATCAACTTTTTTCATCTCAGGGATTCATTTTGGGATGGTAACTAAAGTTTAAAGCAGAAATAGGGGCACTTTTAAAATTTTCATTTTTGACCAAAATCGATGGGTCCGGGGCTTATGGAATTTCTCATATGCCCCAAAACCGTTGAAGCTCCTGTTCAAAAATCATGCTCCGAAATCAACTTTTTTCATCTCAGGGATTCATTTTGGGATGGTAACTAAAGTTTAAAGCAGAAATAGGGGCACTTTTAAAATTTTCATTTTTGACCAAAATCGATGGGTCCGGGGCTTAGGGAATTTCTCATATGCCACAAAACCGTTGAAGCTCCTGTTCAAAAATCATGCTCCGAAATCAACTTTTTTCATCTCAGGGATTCATTTTGGGATGGTAACTAAAGTTTAAAGCAGAAATAGGGGCACTTTTAAAATTTTCATTTTAGACCAAAATCGATGGGTCCGGGGCTTAGGGAATTTCTCATATGCCACAAAACCGTTGAAGCTCCTGCTCAAAAATCATGCTCCGAAATAAACTTTTTTCATCTCAGGGATTCATTTTGGTATGGTAACTAAAGTTTAAAGCAGAAATAGGGGCACTTTTAAAATTTTCATTTTTGACCAAAATCGATGGGTCCGGGGCTTAGGGAATTTCTCATATGCCCCAAACCCGTTGAAGCTCCTGTTCAAAAATCATGCTCCGAAATCAACTTTTTTCATCTCAGGGATTAATTTTGGGATGGTAACTAAAGTTTAAAGCAGAAATAGGGGCACTTTTAAAATTTTCATTTTTGACCAAAATCGATGGGTCCGGGGCTTAGGGAATTTCTCATATGCCACAAAACCGTTGAAGCTCCTGTTCAAAAATCATGCTCCGAAATCAACTTTTTTCATCTAAGGGATTCATTTTGGGATGGTAACTAAAGTTTAAAGCAGAAATAGGGGCACTTTTAAAATTTTCATTTTTGACCAAAATCGATGGGTCCGGGGCTTAGGGAATTTCTCATATGCCACAAAACCGTTGAAGCTCCTGTTCAAAAATCATGCTCCGAAATCAACTTTTTTCATCTCAGGGATTCATTTTGGGATGGTAACTAAAGTTTAAAGCAGAAATAGGGGCACTTTTAAAATTTTCATTTTTGACCAAAATCGATGGGTCCGGGGCTTAGGGAATTTCTCATATGCCCCAAATCCGTTGAAGCTCCTGTTCAAAAATCATGCTCCGAAATCAACTTTTTTCATCTCAGGGATTCATTTTGGGATGGTAACTAAAGTTTAAAGCAGAAATAGGGGCACTTTTAAAATTTTCATTTTTGACCAAAATCGATGGGTCCGGGGCTTAGGGAATTTCTCATATGCCACAAAACAGTTGAAGCTCCTGTTCAAAAATCATGCTCTGAAATCAACTTTTTTCATCTCAGGGATTCATTTTAGGATGGTAACTAAAGTTTAAAGCAGAAATAGGGGCACTTTTAAAATTTTAATTTTTGACCAAAATCGATGGATCCAGGGCTTAGGGAATTTCTCATATGCCCCAAAACCGTTGAAGCTCCTGTTCAAAAATCATGCTCCGAAATCAACTTTTTTCATCTCAGGGATTCATTTTGGGATGGTAACTAAAGTTTAAAGCAGAAATATGGGCACTTTTAAAATTTTCATTTTTGACCAAAATCGATGGGTCCGGGGCTTAGGTAATTTCTCATATGCCCCAAAACCGTTGAAGCTCCTGTTCAAAAATCATGCTCCGAAATCAACTTTTTTCATCTCAGGGATTCATTTTGGGATGGTAACTAAAGTTTAAAGCAGAAATAGGGGCACTTTTAAAATTTTCATTTTTGACCAAAATCGATGGGTCCGGGGCTTATGGAATTTCTCATATGCCCCAAAACCGTTGAAGCTCCTGTTAAAAAATCATGCTCCGAAATCAACTTTTTTCATCTCAGGGATTCATTTTGGGATGGTAACTAAAGTTTAAAGCAGAAATAGGGGCACTTTTAAAATTTTCATTTTAGACCAAAATCGATGGGTCCGGGGCTTAGGGAATTTCTCATATGCCACAAAACCGTTGAAGCTCCTGCTCAAAAATCATGCTCCGAAATAAACTTTTTTCATCTCAGGGATTCATTTTGGTATGGTAACTAAAGTTTAAAGCAGAAATAGGGGCACTTTTAAAATTTTCATTTTTGACCAAAATCGATGGGTCCGGGGCTTAGGGAATTTCTCATATGCCACAAAACCGTTGAAGCTCCTGTTCAAAAATCATGCTCCGAAATCAACTTTTTTCATCTCAGGGATTAATTTTGGGATGGTAACTAAAGTTTAAAGCAGAAATAGGGGCACTTTTAAAATTTTCATTTTTGACCAAAATCGATGGGTCCGGGGCTTAGGGAATTTCTCATATGCCCCAAATCCGTTGAAGCTCCTGTTCAAAAATCATGCTCCGAAATCAACTTTTTTCATCTCAGGGATTCATTTTGGGATGGTAACTAAAGTTTAAAGCAGAAATAGGGGCACTTTTAAAATTTTCATTTTTGACCAAAATCGATGAGTCCGGGGCTTAGGGAATTTCTCATATGCCACAAAACCGTTGAAGCTCCTGTTCAAAAATCATGCTCCGAAATCAACTTTTTTCATCTCAGGGATTCATTTTGGGATGGTAACTAAAGTTTAAAGCAGAAATAGGGGCACTTTTAAAATTTTCATTTTAGACCAAAATCGATGGGTCCGGGGCTTAGGGAATTTCTCATATGCCACAAAACCGTTGAAGCTCCTGCTCAAAAATCATGCTCCGAAATAAACTTTTTTCATCTCAGGGATTCATTTTGGTATGGTAACTAAAGTATAAAGCAGAAATAGGGGCACTTTTAAAATTTTCATTTTTGACCAAAATCGATGGGTCCGGGGCTTAGGGAATTTCTCATATGCCACAAAACCGTTGAAGCTCCTGTTCAAAAATCATGCTCTGAAATCAACTTTTTTCATCTCAGGGATTCATTTTAGGATGGTAACTAAAGTTTAAAGCAGAAATAGGGGCACTTTTAAAATTTTAATTTTTGACCAAAATCGATGGATCCAGGGCTTAGGGAATTTCTCATATGCCCCAAAACCGTTGAAGCTCCTGTTCAAAAATCATGCTCCGAAATCAACTTTTTTCATCTCAGGGATTCATTTTGGGATGGTAACTAAAGTTTAAAGCAGAAATATGGGCACTTTTAAAATTTTCATTTTTGACCAAAATCGATGGGTCTGGGGCTTAGGGAATTTCTCATATGCCCCAAAACCGTTGAAGCTCCTGTTCAAAAATCCTGCTCCGAAATCAACTTTTTTCATCTCAGGGATTCATTTTGGGATGGTAACTAAAGTTTAAAGCAGAAATAGGGGCACTTTTAAAATTTTAATTTTAGACCAAAATCGATGGGTCCGGGGCTTAGGGAATTTCTCATATGCCACAAAACCGTTGAAGCTCCTGCTCAAAAATCATGCTCCGAAATAAACTTTTTTCATCTCAGGGATTCATTTTGGTATGGTAACTAAAGTTTAAAGCAGAAATAGGGGCACTTTTAAAATTTTCATTTTTGACCAAAATCGATGGGTCCGGGGCTTAGGGAATTTCTCATATGCCACAAAACCGTTGAAGCTCCTGTTCAAAAATCATGCTCCGAAATCAACTTTTTTCATCTCAGGGATTCATTTTGGGATGGTAACTAAAGTTTAAAGCAGAAATAGGGGCACTTTTAAAATTTTCATTTTTGACCATAATCGATGGGTCCGGGGCTTAGGGAATTTCTCATATGCCCCAAATCCGTTGAAGCTCCTGTTCAAAAATCATGCTCCGAAATCAACTTTTTTCATCTCAGGGATTCATTTTGGGATGGTAACTAAAGTTTAAAGCAGAAATAGGGGCACTTTTAAAATTTTCATTTTTGACCAAAATCGATGGGTCCGGGGCTTAAGGAATTTCTCATATGCCACAAAACAGTTGAAGCTCCTGTTCAAAAATCATGCTCTGAAATCAACTTTTTTCATCTTAGGGATTCATTTTGGGATGGTAACTAAAGTTTAAAGCAGAAATAGGGGCACTTTAAAAATTTTCATTTTTGACCAAAATCGATGGGTCCGGGGCTTAGGGAATTTCTCATATGCCCCAAACCCGTTGAAGCTCCTGTTCAAAAATCATGCTCCGAAATCAACTTTTTTCATATCAGGGATTCATTTTGGGATGGTAACTAAAGTTTAAAGCAGAAATAGGGGCAATTTTAAAATTTTCATTTTTGACCAAAATCGATGGGTCCGGGGCTTAGGGAATTTATCATATGCCACAAAACCGTTGAAGCTCCTGTTCAAAAATCATGCTCCGAAATCAACTTTTTTCATCTCAGGGATTCATTTTGGGATGGTAACTAAAGTTTAAAGCAGAAATAGGGGCACTTTTAAAATTTTCATTTTAGACCAAAATCGATGGGTCCGGGGCTTAGGGAATTTCTCATATGCCACAAAACCGTTGAAGCTCCTGCTCAAAAATCATGCTCCGAAATAAACTTTTTTCATCTCAGGGATTCATTTTGGTATGGTAACTAAAGTTTAAAGCAGAAATAGGGGCACTTTTAAAATTTTCATTTTTGACCAAAATCGATGGGTCCGGGGCTTAGGGAATTTCTCATATGCCCCAAAACCGTTGAAGCTCCTGTTCAAAAATCATGCTCCGAAATCAACTTTTTTCATCTCAGGGATTCATTTTGGGATGGTAACTAAAGTTTAAAGCAGAAATAGGGGCACTTTTAAAATTTTCATTTTTGACCAAAATCGATGGGTCCGGGGCTTAGGGAATTTCTCATATGCCCCAAAACCGTTGAAGCTCCTGTTCAAAAATCATGCTCCGAAATCAACTTTTTTCATCTCAGGGATTCATTTTGGGATGGTAACTAAAGTTTAAAGCAGAAATAGGGGCACTTTTAAAATTTTCATTTTTGACCAAAATCGATGGGTCCGGGGCTTATGGAATTTCTCATATGCCCCAAAACCGTTGAAGCTCCTGTTAAAAAATCATGCTCCGAAATCAACTTTTTTCATCTCAGGGATTCATTTTGGGATGGTAACTAAAGTTTAAAGCAGAAATAGGGGCACTTTTAAAATGTTCATTTTTGACCAAAATCGATGGGTCCGGGGCTTAGGGAATTTCTCATATGCCACAAAACCGTTGAAGCTCCTGTTCAAAAATCATGCTCCGAAATCAACTTTTTTCATCTCAGGGATTCATTTTGGGATGGTAACTAAAGTTTAAAGCAGAAATAGGGGCACTTTTAAAATTTTCATTTTTGACCAAAATCGATGGGTCCGGGGCTTAGGGAATTTCTCATATGCCCCCAAACCGTTGAAGCTCCTGTTCAAAAATCATGCTCTGAATTCAACTTTTTTCATCTTAGGGATTCATTTTGGGATGGTAACTAAAGTTTAAAGCAGAAATATGGGCACTTTTAAAATTTTCATTTTTGACCAAAATCGATGGGTCCGGGGCTTATGGAATTTCTCATATGCCCCAAAACCGTTGAAGCTCCTGTTCAAAAATCATGCTCCGAAATCAACTTTTTTCATCTCAGGGATTCATTTTGGGATGGTAACTAAAGTTTAAAGCAGAAATAGGGGCACTTTTAAAATTTTCATTTTAGACCAAAATCGATGGGTCCGGGGCTTAGGGAATTTCTCATATGCCACAAAACCGTTGAAGCTCCTGTTCAAAAATCATGCTCCGAAATCAACTTTTTTCATCTCAGGGATTAATTTTGGGATGGTAACTAAAGTTTAAAGCAGAAATAGGGGCACTTTTAAAATTTTCATTTTTGACCAAAATCGATGGGTCCGGGGCTTAGGGAATTTCTCATATGCCCCAAATCCGTTGAAGCTCCTGTTCAAAAATCATGCTCCGAAATCAACTTTTTTCATCTCAGGGATTCATTTTGGGATGGTAACTAAAGTTTAAAGCAGAAATAGGGGCACTTTTAAAATTTTCATTTTTGACCAAAATCGATGGGTCCGGGGCTTAGGGAATTTCTCATATGCCACAAAACCGTTGAAGCTCCTGTTCAAAAATCATGCTCCGAAATCAACTTTTTTCATCTCAGGGATTCATTTTGGGATGGTAACTAAAGTTTAAAGCAGAAATAGGGGCACTTTTAAAATTTTCATTTTAGACCAAAATCGATGGGTCCGGGGCTTAGGGAATTTCACATATGCCACAAAACCGTTGAAGCTCCTGCTCAAAAATCATGCTCCGAAATAAACTTTTTTCATCTCAGGGATTCATTTTGGTATGGTAACTAAAGTATAAAGCAGAAATAGGGGCACTTTTAAAATTTTCATTTTTGACCAAAATCGATGGGTCCGGGGCTTAGGGAATTTCTCATATGCCACAAAACCGTTGAAGCTCCTGTTCAAAAATCATGCTCTGAAATCAACTTTTTTCATCTCAGGGATTCATTTTAGGATGGTAACTAAAGTTTAAAGCAGAAATAGGGGCACTTTTAAAATTTTAATTTTTGACCAAAATCGATGGATCCAGGGCTTAGGGAATTTCTCATATGCCCCAAAACCGTTGAAGCTCCTGTTCAAAAATCATGCTCCGAAATCAACTATTTTCATCTCAGGGATTCATTTTGGGATGGTAACTAAAGTTTAAAGCAGAAATATGGGCACTTTTAAAATTTTCATTTTTGACCAAAATCGATGGGTCTGGGGCTTAGGGAATTTCTCATATGCCCCAAAACCGTTGAAGCTCCTGTTCAAAAATCATGCTCCGAAATCAACTTTTTTCATCTCAGGGATTCATTTTGGGATGGTAACTAAAGTTTAAAGCAGAAATAGGGGCACTTTTAAAATTTTCATTTTTGACCAAAATCGATGGGTCCGGGGCTTATGGAATTTCTCATATGCCCCAAAACCGTTGAAGCTCCTGTTCAAAAATCATGCTCCGAAATCAACTTTTTTCATCTCAGGGATTCATTTTGGGATGGTAACTAAAGTTTAAAGCAGAAATAGGGGCACTTTTAAAATTTTCATTTTTGACCAAAATCGATGGGTCCGGGGCTTAGGGAATTTCTCATATGCCACAAAACCGTTGAAGCTCCTGTTCAAAAATCATGCTCCGAAATCAACTTTTTTCATCTCAGGGATTCATTTTGGGATGGTAACTAAAGTTTAAAGCAGAAATAGGGGCACTTTTAAAATTTTCATTTTAGACCAAAATCGATGGGTCCGGGGCTTAGGGAATTTCTCATATGCCACAAAACCGTTGAAGCTCCTGCTCAAAAATCATGCTCCGAAATAAACTTTTTTCATCTCAGGGATTCATTTTGGTATGGTAACTAAAGTTTAAAGCAGAAATAGGGGCACTTTTAAAATTTTCATTTTTGACCAAAATCGATGGGTCCGGGGCTTAGGGAATTTCTCATATGCCCCAAACCCGTTGAAGCTCCTGTTCAAAAATCATGCTCCGAAATCAACTTTTTTCATCTCAGGGATTAATTTTGGGATGGTAACTAAAGTTTAAAGCAGAAATAGGGGCACTTTTAAAATTTTCATTTTTGACCAAAATCGATGGGTCCGGGGCTTAGGGAATTTCTCATATGCCACAAAACCGTTGAAGCTCCTGTTCAAAAATCATGCTCCGAAATCAACTTTTTTCATCTCAGGGATTCATTTTGGGATGGTAACTAAAGTTTAAAGCAGAAATAGGGGCACTTTTAAAATTTTCATTTTTGACCAAAATCGATGGGTCCGGGGCTTAGGGAATTTCTCATATGCCACAAAACCGTTGAAGCTCCTGTTCAAAAATCATGCTCCGAAATCAACTTTTTTCATCTCAGGGATTCATTTTGGGATGGTAACTAAAGTTTAAAGCAGAAATAGGGGCACTTTTAAAATTTTCATTTTTTACCAAAATCGATGGGTCCGGGGCTTAGGGAATTTCTCATATGCCCCAAATCCGTTGAAGCTCCTGTTCAAAAATCATGCTCCGAAATCAACTTTTTTCATCTCAGGGATTCATTTTGGGATGGTAACTAAAGTTTAAAGCAGAAATAGGGGCACTTTTAAAATTTTCATTTTTGACCAAAATCGATGGGTCCGGGGCTTAGGGAATTTCTCATATGCCACAAAACAGTTGAAGCTCCTGTTCAAAAATCATGCTCTGAAATCAACTTTTTTCATCTCAGGGATTCATTTTAGGATGGTAACTAAAGTTTAAAGCAGAAATAGGGGCACTTTTAAAATTTTAATTTTTGACCAAAATCGATGGATCCAGGGCTTAGGGAATTTCTCATATGCCCCAAAACCGTTGAAGCTCCTGTTCAAAAATCATGCTCCGAAATCAACTTTTTTCATCTCAGGGATTCATTTTGGGATGGTAACTAAAGTTTAAAGCAGAAATAGGGGCACTTTTAAAATTTTCATTTTTGACCAAAATCGATGGGTCCGGGGCTTAGGGAATTTCTCATATGCCACAAAACCGTTGAAGCTCCTGTTCAAAAATCATGCTCCGAAATCAACTTTTTTCATCTCAGGGATTCATTTTGGGATGGTAACTAAAGTTTAAAGCAGAAATAGGGGCACTTTTAAAATTTTCATTTTAGACCAAAATCGATGGGTCCGGGGCTTAGGGAATTTCTCATATGCCACAAAACCGTTGAAGCTCCTGCTCAAAAATCATGCTCCGAAATAAACTTTTTTCATCTCAGGGATTCATTTTGGTATGGTAACTAAAGTATAAAGCAGAAATAGGGGCACTTTTAAAATTTTCATTTTTGACCAAAATCGATGGGTCCGGGGCTTAGGGAATTTCTCATATGCCACAAAACCGTTGAAGCTCCTGTTCAAAAATCATGCTCTGAAATCAACTTTTTTCATCTCAGGGATTCATTTTAGGATGGTAACTAAAGTTTAAAGCAGAAATAGGGGCACTTTTAAAATTTTAATTTTTGACCAAAATCGATGGATCCAGGGCTTAGGGAATTTCTCATATGCCCCAAAACCGTTGAAGCTCCTGTTCAAAAATCATGCTCCGAAATCAACTTTTTTCATCTCAGGGATTCATTTTGGGATGGTAACTAAAGTTTAAAGCAGAAATATGGGCACTTTTAAAATTTTCATTTTTGACCAAAATCGATGGGTCTGGGGCTTAGGGAATTTCTCATATGCCCCAAAACCGTTGAAGCTCCTGTTCAAAAATCATGCTCCGAAATCAACTTTTTTCATCTCAGGGATTCATTTTGGGATGGTAACTAAAGTTTAAAGCAGAAATAGGGGCACTTTTAAAATTTTCATTTTTGACCAAAATCGATGGGTCCGGGGCTTATGGAATTTCTCATATGCCCCAAAACCGTTGAAGCTCCTGTTCAAAAATCATGCTCCGAAATCAACTTTTTTCATCTCAGGGATTCATTTTGGGATGGTAACTAAAGTTTAAAGCAGAAATAGGGGCACTTTTAAAATTTTCATTTTTGACCAAAATCGATGGGTCCGGGGCTTAGGGAATTTCTCATATGCCACAAAACCGTTGAAGCTCCTGTTCAAAAATCATGCTCCGAAATCAACTTTTTTCATCTCAGGGATTCATTTTGGGATGGTAACTAAAGTTTAAAGCAGAAATAGGGGCACTTTTAAAATTTTCATTTTAGACCAAAATCGATGGGTCCGGGGCTTAGGGAATTTCTCATATGCCACAAAACCGTTGAAGCTCCTGCTCAAAAATCATGCTCCGAAATAAACTTTTTTCATCTCAGGGATTCATTTTGGTATGGTAACTAAAGTTTAAAGCAGAAATAGGGGCACTTTTAAAATTTTCATTTTTGACCAAAATCGATGGGTCCGGGGCTTAGGGAATTTCTCATATGCCCCAAAACCGTTGAAGCTCCTGTTCAAAAATCATGCTCCGAAATCAACTTTTTTCATCTCAGGGATTAATTTTGGGATGGTAACTAAAGTTTAAAGCAGAAATAGGGGCACTTTTAAAATTTTCATTTTTGACCAAAATCGATGGGTCCGGGGCTTAGGGAATTTCTCATATGCCCCAAATCCGTTGAAGCTCCTGTTCAAAAATCATGCTCCGAAATCAACTTTTTTCATCTCAGGGATTCATTTTGGGATGGTAACTAAAGTTTAAAGCAGAAATAGGGGCACTTTTAAAATTTTCATTTTTGACCAAAATCGATGGGTCCGGGGCTTAGGGAATTTCTCATATGCCACAAAACCGTTGAAGCTCCTGTTCAAAAATCATGCTCCGAAATCAACTTTTTTCATCTCAGGGATTCATTTTGGGATGGTAACTAAAGTTTAAAGCAGAAATAGGGGCACTTTTAAAATTTTCATTTTAGACCAAAATCGATGGGTCCGGGGCTTAGGGAATTTCTCATATGCCACAAAACCGTTGAAGCTCCTGCTCAAAAATCATGCTCCGAAATAAACTTTTTTCATCTCAGGGATTCATTTTGGTATGGTAACTAAAGTATAAAGCAGAAATAGGGGCACTTTTAAAATTTTCATTTTTGACCAAAATCGATGGGTCCGGGGCTTAGGGAATTTCTCATATGCCACAAAACCGTTGAAGCTCCTGTTCAAAAATCATGCTCCGAAATCAACTTTTTTCATCTCAGGGATTCATTTTGGGATGGTAACTAAAGTTTAAAGCAGAAATAGGGGCACTTTTAAAATTTTCATTTTAGACCAAAATCGATGGGTCCGGGGCTTAGGGAATTTCTCATATGCCACAAAACCGTTGAAGCTCCTGCTCAAAAATCATGCTCCGAAATAAACTTTTTTCATCTCAGGGATTCATTTTGGTATGGTAACTAAAGTTTAAAGCAGAAATAGGGGCACTTTTAAAATTTTCATTTTTGACCAAAATCGATGGGTCCGGGGCTTAGGGAATTTCTCATATGCCACAAAACCGTTGAAGCTCCTGTTCAAAAATCATGCTCCGAAATCAACTTTTTTCATCTCAGGGATTCATTTTGGGATGGTAACTAAAGTTTAAAGCAGAAATAGGGGCACTTTTAAAATTTTCATTTTTGACCATAATCGATGGGTCCGGGGCTTAGGGAATTTCTCATATGCCCCAAATCCGTTGAAGCTCCTGTTCAAAAATCATGCTCCGAAATCAACTTTTTTCATCTCAGGGATTCATTTTGGGATGGTAACTAAAGTTTAAAGCAGAAATAGGGGCACTTTTAAAATTTTCATTTTAGACCAAAATCGATGGGTCCGGGGCTTAGGGAATTTCTCATATGCCACAAAACCGTTGAAGCTCCTGCTCAAAAATCATGCTCCGAAATAAACTTTTTTCATCTCAGGGATTCATTTTGGTATGGTAACTAAAGTTTAAAGCAGAAATAGGGGCACTTTTAAAATTTTCATTTTTGACCAAAATCGATGGGTCCGGGGCTTAGGGAATTTCTCATATGCCACAAAACCGTTGAAGCTCCTGTTCAAAAATCATGCTCCGAAATCAACTTTTTTCATCTCAGGGATTCATTTTGGGATGGTAACTAAAGTTTAAAGCAGAAATAGGGGCACTTTTAAAATTTTCATTTTTGACCAAAATCGATGGGTCCGGGGCTTAGGGAATTTCTCATATGCCCCAAATCCGTTGAAGCTCCTGTTCAAAAATCATGCTCCGAAATCAACTTTTTTCATCTCAGGGATTCATTTTGGGATGGTAACTAAAGTTTAAAGCAGAAATAGGGGCACTTTTAAAATGTTCATTTTTGACCAAAATCGATGGGTCCGGGGCTTAGGGAATTTCTCATATGCCACAAAACCGTTGAAGCTCCTGCTCAAAAATCATGCTCCGAAATAAACTTTTTTCATCTCAGGGATTCATTTTGGTATGGTAACTAAAGTATAAAGCAGAAATAGGGGCACTTTTAAAATTTTCATTTTTGACCAAAATCGATGGGTCCGGGGCTTAGGGAATTTCTCATATGCCACAAAACCGTTGAAGCTCCTGTTCAAAAATCATGCTCCGAAATCAACTTTTTTCATCTCAGGGATTCATTTTGGGATGGTAACTAAAGTTTAAAGCAGAAATAGGGGCACTTTTAAAATTTTCATTTTTGACCAAAATCGATGGGTCCGGGGCTTAGGGAATTTCTCATATGCCCCAAATCCGTTGAAGCTCCTGTTCAAAAATCATGCTCCGAAATCAACTTTTTTCATCTCAGGGATTCATTTTGGGATGGTAACTAAAGTTTAAAGCAGAAATAGGGGCACTTTTAAAATTTTCATTTTTGACCAAAATCGATGGGTCCGGGGCTTAGGGAATTTCTCATATGCCACAAAACAGTTGAAGCTCCTGTTCAAAAATCATGCTCTGAAATCAACTTTTTTCATCTCAGGGATTCATTTTAGGATGGTAACTAAAGTTTAAAGCAGAAATAGGGGCACTTTTAAAATTTTAATTTTTGACCAAAATCGATGGATCCAGGGCTTAGGGAATTTCTCATATGCCCCAAAACCGTTGAAGCTCCTGTTCAAAAATCATGCTCCGAAATCAACTTTTTTCATCTCAGGGATTCATTTTGGGATGGTAACTAAAGTTTAAAGCAGAAATAGGGGCACTTTTAAAATTTTCATTTTTGACCAAAATCGATGGGTCCGGGGCTTAGGGAATTTCTCATATGCCACAAAACCGTTGAAGCTCCTGTTCAAAAATCATGCTCCGAAATCAACTTTTTTCATCTCAGGGATTCATTTTGGGATGGTAACTAAAGTTTAAAGCAGAAATAGGGGCACTTTTAAAATTTTCATTTTAGACCAAAATCGATGGGTCCGGGGCTTAGGGAATTTCTCATATGCCACAAAACCGTTGAAGCTCCTGCTCAAAAATCATGCTCCGAAATAAACTTTTTTCATCTCAGGGATTCATTTTGGTATGGTAACTAAAGTATAAAGCAGAAATAGGGGCACTTTTAAAATTTTCATTTTTGACCAAAATCGATGGGTCCGGGGCTTAGGGAATTTCTCATATGCCACAAAACCGTTGAAGCTCCTGTTCAAAAATCATGCTCTGAAATCAACTTTTTTCATCTCAGGGATTCATTTTAGGATGGTAACTAAAGTTTAAAGCAGAAATAGGGGCACTTTTAAAATTTTAATTTTTGACCAAAATCGATGGATCCAGGGCTTAGGGAATTTCTCATATGCCCCAAAACCGTTGAAGCTCCTGTTCAAAAATCATGCTCCGAAATCAACTTTTTTCATCTCAGGGATTCATTTTGGGATGGTAACTAAAGTTTAAAGCAGAAATATGGGCACTTTTAAAATTTTCATTTTTGACCAAAATCGATGGATCTGGGGCTTAGGGAATTTCTCATATGCCCCAAAACCGTTGAAGCTCCTGTTCAAAAATCATGCTCCGAAATCAACTTTTTTCATCTCAGGGATTCATTTTGGGATGGTAACTAAAGTTTAAAGCAGAAATAGGGGCACTTTTAAAATTTTCATTTTAGACCAAAATCGATGGGTCCGGGGCTTAGGGAATTTCTCATATGCCCCAAAACCGTTGAAGCCCTGTTCAAAAATCATGCTCCGAAATCAACTTTTTTCATCTCAGGGATTCATTTTGGGATGGTAACTAAAGTTTAAAGCAGAAATAGGGGCACTTTTAAAATTTTCATTTTTGACCAAAATCGATGGGTCCGGGGCTTAGGGAATTTCTCATATGCCACAAAACCGTTGAAGCTCCTGTTCAAAAATCATGCTCCGAAATCAACTTTTTTCATCTCAGGGATTCATTTTGGGATGGTAACTAAAGTTTAAAGCAGAAATAGGGGCACTTTTAAAATTTTCATTTTAGACCAAAATCGATGGGTCCGGGGCTTAGGGAATTTCTCATATGCCACAAAACCGTTGAAGCTCCTGCTCAAAAATCATGCTCCGAAATAAACTTTTTTCATCTCAGGGATTCATTTTGGTATGGTAACTAAAGTTTAAAGCAGAAATAGGGGCACTTTTAAAATTTTCATTTTTGACCAAAATCGATGGGTCCGGGGCTTAGGGAATTTCTCATATGCCCCAAAACCGTTGAAGCTCCTGTTCAAAAATCATGCTCCGAAATCAACTTTTTTCATCTCAGGGATTCATTGTGGGATGGTAACTAAAGTTTAAAGCAGAAATAGGGGCACTTTTAAAATTTTCATTTTTGACCAAAATCGATGGGTCCGGGGCTTAGGGAATTTCTCATATGCCCCAAATCCGTTGAAGCTCCTGTTCAAAAATCATGCTCCGAAATCAACTTTTTTCATCTCAGGGATTCATTTTGGGATGGTAACTAAAGTTTAAAGCAGAAATAGGGGCACTTTTAAAATTTTCATTTTTGACCAAAATCGATGGGTCCGGGGCTTAGGGAATTTCTCATATGCCACAAAACCGTTGAAGCTCCTGTTCAAAAATCATGCTCCGAAATCAACTTTGTTCATCTCAGGGATTCATTTTGGGATGGTAACTAAAGTTTAAAGCAGAAATAGGGGCACTTTTAAAATTTTCATTTTTGACCAAAATCGATGGGTCCGGGGCTTAGGGAATTTCTCATATGCCACAAAACCGTTGAAGCTCCTGCTCAAAAATCATGCTCCGAAATAAACTTTTTTCATCTCAGGGATTCATTTTGGTATGGTAACTAAAGTATAAAGCAGAAATAGGGGCACTTTTAAAATTTTCATTTTTGACCAAAATCGATGGGTCCGGGGCTTAGGGAATTTCTCATATGCCACAAAACCGTTGAAGCTCCTGTTCAAAAATCATGCTCCGAAATCAACTTTTTTCATCTCAGGGATTCATTTTGGGATGGTAACTAAAGTTTAAAGCAGAAATAGGGGCACTTTTAAAATTTTCATTTTAGACCAAAATCGATGGGTCCGGGGCTTAGGGAATTTCTCATATGCCACAAAACCGTTGAAGCTCCTGCTCAAAAATCATGCTCCGAAATAAACTTTTTTCATCTCAGGGATTCATTTTGGTATGGTAACTAAAGTTTAAAGCAGAAATAGGGGCACTTTTAAAATTTTCATTTTTGACCAAAATCGATGGGTCCGGGGCTTAGGGAATTTCTCATATGCCACAAAACCGTTGAAGCTCCTGTTCAAAAATCATGCTCCGAAATCAACTTTTTTCATCTCAGGGATTCATTTTGGGATGGTAACTAAAGTTTAAAGCAGAAATAGGGGCACTTTTAAAATTTTCATTTTTGACCATAATCGATGGGTCCGGGGCTTAGGGAATTTCTCATATGCCCCAAATCCGTTGAAGCTCCTGTTCAAAAATCATGCTCCGAAATCAACTTTTTTCATCTCAGGGATTCATTTTGGGATGGTAACTAAAGTTTAAAGCAGAAATAGGGGCACTTTTAAAATTTTCATTTTAGACCAAAATCGATGGGTCCGGGGCTTAGGGAATTTCTCATATGCCACAAAACCGTTGAAGCTCCTGCTCAAAAATCATGCTCCGAAATAAACTTTTTTCATCTCAGGGATTCATTTTGGTATGGTAACTAAAGTTTAAAGCAGAAATAGGGGCACTTTTAAAATTTTCATTTTTGACCAAAATCGATGGGTCCGGGGCTTAGGGAATTTCTCATATGCCACAAAACCGTTGAAGCTCCTGTTCAAAAATCATGCTCCGAAATCAACTTTTTTCATCTCAGGGATTCATTTTGGGATGGTAACTAAAGTTTAAAGCAGAAATAGGGGCACTTTTAAAATTTTCATTTTTGACCAAAATCGATGGGTCCGGGGCTTAGGGAATTTCTCATATGCCCCAAATCCGTTGAAGCTCCTGTTCAAAAATCATGCTCCGAAATCAACTTTTTTCATCTCAGGGATTCATTTTGGGATGGTAACTAAAGTTTAAAGCAGAAATAGGGGCACTTTTAAAATTTTCATTTTTGACCAAAATCGATGGGTCTGGGGCTTAGGGAATTTCTCATATGCCCCAAATCCGTTGAAGCTCCTGTTCAAAAATCATGCTCCGAAATAAATTTTTTCATCTCAGGGATTCATTTTGGGATGGTAACTAAAGTTTAAAGCAGAAATAGGGGCACTTTTAAAATGTTCATTTTTGACCAAAATCGATGGGTCCGGGGCTTAGGGAATTTCTCATATGCCACAAAACCGTTGAAGCTCCTGTTCAAAAATCATGCTCCGAAATCAACTTTTTTCATCTCAGGGATTCATTTTGGGATGGTAACTAAAGTTTAAAGCAGAAATAGGGGCACTTTTAAAATGTTCATTTTTGACCAAAATCGATGGGTCCGGGGCTTAGGGAATTTCTCATATGCCACAAAACCGTTGAAGCTCCTGTTCAAAAATCATGCTCCGAAATCAACTTTTTTTCATCTCAGGGATTCATTTTGGGATGGTAACTAAAGTTTAAAGCAGAAATAGGGGCACTTTTAAAATTTTCATTTTTGACCAAAATCGATGGGTCCGGGGCTTAGGGAATTTCTCATATGCCACAAAACAGTTGAAGCTCCTGTTCAAAAATCATGCTCTGAAATCAACTTTTTTCATCTTAGGGATTCATTTTGGGATGGTAACTAAAGTTTAAAGCAGAAATAGGGGCACTTTTAAAATTTTCATTTTTGACCAAATTCGATGGGTCCGGGGCTTAGGGAATTTCTCATATGCCCCCAAACCGTTGAAGCTCCTGTTCAAAAATCATGCTCCAAAATCAACTTTTTTCATCTCAGGGATTCATTTTGGGATGGTAACTAAAGTTTAAAGCAGAAATAGGGGCACTTTAAAAATTTTCATTTTTGACCAAAATTGATGGGTCCGGGGCTTAGGGAATTTCTCATATGCCACAAAACCGTTGAAGCTCCTGCTCAAAAATCATGCTCCGAAATCAACTTTTTTCATCTCAGGGATTCATTTTGGGATGGTAACTAAAGTTTAAAGCAGAAATAGGGGCACTTTTAAAATTTTCATTTTTGACCAAAATCGATGGGTCCGGGGCTTAGGGAATTTCTCATTTGCCACAAAACCGTTGAAGCTCCTGTTCAAAAATCATGCTCCGAAATCAACTTTTTTCATCTCAGGGATTCATTTTGGGATGGTAACTAAAGTTTAAAGCAGAAATAGGGGCACTTTTAAAATTTTCATTTTTGACCAAAATCGATGGGTCCGGGGCTTAGGGAATTTCTCATATGCCACAAAACAGTTGAAGCTCCTGTTCAAAAATCATGCTCTGAAATCAACTTTTTTCATCTCAGGGATTCATTTTAGGATGGTAACTAAAGTTTAAAGCAGAAATAGGGGCACTTTTAAAATTTTCATTTTTGACCAAAATCGATGGATCCAGGGCTTAGGGAATTTCTCATATGCCCCAAATCCGTTGAAGCTCCTGTTCAAAAATCATGCTCCGAAATCAACTTTTTTCATCTCAGGGATTCATTTTGGGATGGTAACTAAAGTTTAAAGCAGAAATAGGGGCACTTTTAAAATTTTCATTTTTGACCAAAATCGATGGGTCCGGGGCTTAGGGAATTTATCATATGCCCCAAATCCGTTGAAGCTCCTGTTCAAAAATCATGCTCCGAAATCAACTTTTTTCATCTCAGGGATTCATTTTGGGATGGTAACTAAAGTTTAAAGCAGAAATAGGGGCACTTTTAAAATTTTCATTTTTGACCAAAATCGATGGGTCCGGGGCTTAGGGAATTTCTCATATGCCACAAAACCGTTGAAGCTCCTGTTCAAAAATCATGCTCCGAAATCAACTTTCTTTCATCTGAGGGATTCATTTTGGGATGGTAACTAAAGTTTAAAGCAGAAATAGGGGCACTTTTAAAATTTTCATTTTTGACCAAAATCGATGGGTCCGGGGCTTAGGGAATTTCTCATATGCCACAAAACAGTTGAAGCTCCTGTTCAAAAATCATGCTCTGAAATCAACTTTTTTCATCTCAGGGATTCATTTTGGGATGGTAACTAAAGTTTAAAGCAGAAATAGGGGCACTTTTAAAATTTTAATTTTTGACCAAAATCGATGGGTCCGGGGCTTAGGGAATTTCTCATATGCCACAAAACCGTTGAAGCTCCTGTTCAAAAATCATGCTCCGAATTCAAATTTTTTCATCTCAGGGATTCATTTTGGGATGGTAACTAAAGTTTAAAGCAGAAATAGGGGCACTTTTAAAATTTTCATTTTTGACCAAAATCGATGGGTTCGGGGCTTAGGGAATTTCTCATATGCCCCAAAACCGTTGAAGCTCCTGTTCAAAAATCATGCTCCGAAATCAACTTTTTTCATCTCAGGGATTCATTTTGGGATGGTAACTAAAGTTTAAAGCAGAAATAGGGGCACCTTTAAAATTTTCATTTTTGACCAAAATCGATGGGTCCGGGGCTTAGGGAATTTCTCATATGCCACAAAACAGTTGAAGCTCCTGTTCAAAAATCATGCTCTGAAATCAACTTTTTCCATCTCAGGGATTCATTTTGGGATGGTAACTAAAGTTTAAAGCAGAAATAGGGGCACTTTTAAAATTTTAATTTTTGACCAAAATCGATGGGTCCGGGGCTTAGGGAATTTCTCATATGCCACAAAACCGTTGAAGCTCCTGTTCAAAAATCATGCTCCGAATTCAAATTTTTTCATCTCAGGGATTCATTTTGGGATGGTAACTAAAGTTTAAAGCAGAAATAGGGGCACTTTTAAAATTTTCATTTTTGACCAAAATCGATGGGTTCGGGGCTTAGGGAATTTCTCATATGCCCCAAAACCGTTGAAGCTCCTGTTCAAAAATCATGCTCCGAAATCAACTTTTTTCATCTCAGGGATTCATTTTGGGATGGTAACTAAAGTTTAAAGCAGAAATAGGGGCACTTTTAAAATTTTCATTTTTGACCAAAATCGATGGGTCTGGGGCTTATGGAATTTCTCATATGCCACAAAACCGTTGAAGCTCCTGTTAAAAAATCATGCTCCGAAATAAACTTTTTTCATCTCAGGGATTCATTTTGGGATGGTAACTAAAGTTTAAAGCAGAAATAGGGGCACTTTTAAAATTTTCATTTTTGACCAAAATCGATGGGTCCGGGGCTTAAGGAATTTCTCATATGCCCCAAATCCGTTGAAGCTCCTGTTCAAAAATCATGCTCCGAAATCAACTTTTTTCATCTCAGGGATTCATTTTGGGATGGTAACTAAAGTTTAAAGCAGAAATAGGGGCACTTTTAAAATTTTCATTTTTGACCAAAATCGATGGGTCCGGGGCTTAGGGAATTTCTCATATGCCACAAAACCGTTGAAGCTCCTGTTCAAAAATCATGCTCCGAAGTCAACTTTTTTCATCTCAGGGATTCATTTTGGGATGGTAACTAAAGTTTAAAGCAGAAATAGGGGCACTGTTAAAATTTTCATTTTTGACCAAAATCGATGGGTCCGGGGCTTAGGGAATTTCTCATATGCCCCAAAACCGTTGAAGCTCCTGTTCAAAAATCATGCTCCGAAATAAACTTTTTTCATCTCAGGGATTCATTTTGGGATGGTAACTAAAGTTTAAAGCAGAAATAGGGGCACTTTTAAAATTTTCATTTTTGACCAAAATCGATGGGTCCGGGGCTTAGGGAATTTCTCATATGCCACAAAACAGTTGAAGCTCCTGTTCAAAAATCATGCTCTGAAATCAACTTTTTTCATCTCAGGGATTCATTTTGGGATGGTAACTAAAGTTTAAAGCAGAAATAGGGGCACCTTTAAAATTTTCATTTTTGACCAAAATTGATGGGTCCGGGGCTTAGGGAATTTCTCATATGCCACAAAACCGTTGAAGCTCCTGTTCAAAAATCATGCTCTGAAATCAACTTTTTTCATCTCAGGGATTCATTTTGGGATGGTAACTAAAGTTTAAAGCAGAAATAGGGGCACTTTTAAAATTTTCATTTTTGACCAAAATCGATGGGTCCGGGGCTTAGGGAATTTCTCATATGCCACAAAACCGTTGAAGCTCCTGTTCAAAAATCATGCTCTGAAATCAACTTTTTTCATCTCAGGGATTCATTTTGGGATGGTAACTAAAGTTTAAAGCAGAAATAGGGGCACTTTTAAAATTTTAATTTTTGACCAAAATCGATGGGTCTGGGGCTTAAGGAATTTCTCATATGCCCCAAAACTGTTGAAGCTCCTGTTCAAAAATCATGCTCCGAAATCAACTTTTTTCATCTTAGGGATTCATTTTGGGATGGTAACTAAAGTTTAAAGCAGAAATAGGGGAACTTTTAAAATTTTCATTTTTGACCAAAATCGATGGGTCCGGGGCTTAGGGAATTTCTCATATGCCCCAAATCCGTTGAAGCTCCTGTTCAAAAATCATGCTCCAAAATCAACTTTTTTCATCTCAGGGATTCATTTTGGGATGGTAACTAAAGTTTAAAGCAGAAATAGGGGCACTTTTAAAATTTTAATTTTTGACCAAAATCGATGGGTCCGGGGCTTAGGGAATTTCTCATATGCCACAAAACCGTTGAAGCTCCTGTTCAAAAATCATGCTCCGAAATCAACTTTTTTCATCTCAGGGATTCATTTTGGGATGGTAACTAAAGTTTAAAGCAGAAATAGGGGCACTTTTAAAATTTTCATTTTTGACCAAAATCGATTGGTGCGGGGCTTAGGGAATTTCTCATATGCCACAAAACCGTTGAAGCTCCTGTTCAAAAATCATGCTCTGAAATCAACTTTTTTCATCTCAGGGATTCATTTTGGGATGGTAACTAAAGTTTAAAGCAGAAATAGGGGCACTTTTAAAATTTTAATTTTTGACCAAAATCGATGGGTCTGGGGCTTAAGGAATTTCTCATATGCCCCAAAACTGTTGAAGCTCCTGTTCAAAAATCATGCTCCGAAATCAACTTTTTTCATCTTAGGGATTCATTTTGGGATGGTAACTAAAGTTTAAAGCAGAAATAGGGGAACTTTTAAAATTTTCATTTTTGACCAAAATCGATGGGTCCGGGGCTTAGGGAATTTCTCATATGCCCCAAATCCGTTGAAGCTCCTGTTCAAAAATCATGCTCCAAAATCAACTTTTTTCATCTCAGGGATTCATTTTGGGATGGTAACTAAAGTTTAAAGCAGAAATAGGGGCACTTTTAAAATTTTAATTTTTGACCAAAATCGATGGGTCCGGGGCTTAGGGAATTTCTCATATGCCACAAAACCGTTGAAGCTCCTGTTCAAAAATCATGCTCCGAAATCAACTTTTTTCATCTCAGGGATTCATTTTGGGATGGTAACTAAAGTTTAAAGCAGAAATAGGGGCACTTTTAAAATTTTCATTTTTGACCAAAATCGATTGGTGCGGGGCTTAGGGAATTTCTCATATGCCACAAAACCGTTGAAGCTCCTGTTCAAAAATCATGCTCTGAAATCAACTTTTTTCATCTCAGGGATTCATTTTGGGATGGTAACTAAAGTTTAAAGCAGAAATAGGGGCACTTTTAAAATTTTCATTTTTGACCAAAATCGATGGGTCCGGGGCTTATGGAATTTCTCATATGCCCCAAAACCGTTGAAGCTCCTGTTCAAAAATCATGCTCCGAAATCAACTTTTTTCATCTCAGGGATTCATTGTGGGATGGTAACTAAAGTTTAAAGCAGAAATAGGGGCACTTTTAAAATTTTCATTTTTGACCAAAATCGATGGGTCCGGGGCTTAGGGAATTTCTCATAAGCCACAAAACCGTTGAAGCTCCTGTTCAAAAATCATGCTCCGAAATCAACTTTTTTCATCTCAGGGATTCATTTTGGGATGGTAACTAAAGTTTAAAGCAGAAATAGGGGCACTTTTAAAATTTTCATTTTTGACCAAAATCGATGGGTCCGGGGCTTAGGGAATTTCTCATATGCCACAAAACAGTTGAAGCTCCTGTTCAAAAATCATGCTCTGAAATCAACTTTTTTCATCTCAGGGATTCATTTTGGGATGGTAACTAAAGTTTAAAGCAGAAATAGGGGCACTTTTAAAATTTTCATTTTTGACCAAAATCGATGGGTCCGGGGCTTAAGGAATTTCTCATATGCCCCAAATCCGTTGAAGCTCCTGTTCAAAAATCATGCTCCGAAATCAACTTTTTTCATCTCAGGGATTCATTTTGGGATGGTAACTAAAGTTTAAAGCAGAAATAGGGGCACTTTTAAAATTTTCATTTTTGACCAAAATCGATGGGTCCGGGGCTTAGGGAATTTCTCATATGCCACAAAACCGTTGAAGCTCCTGTTCAAAAATCATGCTCCGAAGTCAACTTTTTTCATCTCAGGGATTCATTTTGGGATGGTAACTAAAGTTTAAAGCAGAAATAGGGGCACTGTTAAAATTTTCATTTTTGACCAAAATCGATGGGTCCGGGGCTTAGGGAATTTCTCATATGCCCCAAAACCGTTGAAGCTCCTGTTCAAAAATCATGCTCCGAAATAAACTTTTTTCATCTCAGGGATTCATTTTGGGATGGTAACTAAAGTTTAAAGCAGAAATAGGGGCACTTTTAAAATTTTCATTTTTGACCAAAATCGATGGGTCCGGGGCTTAGGGAATTTCTCATATGCCACAAAACAGTTGAAGCTCCTGTTCAAAAATCATGCTCTGAAATCAACTTTTTTCATCTCAGGGATTCATTTTGGGATGGTAACTAAAGTTTAAAGCAGAAATAGGGGCACCTTTAAAATTTTCATTTTTGACCAAAATTGATGGGTCCGGGGCTTAGGGAATTTCTCATATGCCACAAAACCGTTGAAGCTCCTGTTCAAAAATCATGCTCTGAAATCAACTTTTTTCATCTCAGGGATTCATTTTGGGATGGTAACTAAAGTTTAAAGCAGAAATAGGGGCACTTTTAAAATTTTCATTTTTGACCAAAATCGATGGGTCCGGGGCTTAGGGAATTTCTCATATGCCACAAAACCGTTGAAGCTCCTGTTCAAAAATCATGCTCTGAAATCAACTTTTTTCATCTCAGGGATTCATTTTGGGATGGTAACTAAAGTTTAAAGCAGAAATAGGGGCACTTTTAAAATTTTAATTTTTGACCAAAATCGATGGGTCTGGGGCTTAAGGAATTTCTCATATGCCCCAAAACTGTTGAAGCTCCTGTTCAAAAATCATGCTCCGAAATCAACTTTTTTCATCTTAGGGATTCATTTTGGGATGGTAACTAAAGTTTAAAGCAGAAATAGGGGAACTTTTAAAATTTTCATTTTTGACCAAAATCGATGGGTCCGGGGCTTAGGGAATTTCTCATATGCCCCAAATCCGTTGAAGCTCCTGTTCAAAAATCATGCTCCAAAATCAACTTTTTTCATCTCAGGGATTCATTTTGGGATGGTAACTAAAGTTTAAAGCAGAAATAGGGGCACTTTTAAAATTTTAATTTTTGACCAAAATCGATGGGTCCGGGGCTTAGGGAATTTCTCATATGCCACAAAACCGTTGAAGCTCCTGTTCAAAAATCATGCTCCGAAATCAACTTTTTTCATCTCAGGGATTCATTTTGGGATGGTAACTAAAGTTTAAAGCAGAAATAGGGGCACTTTTAAAATTTTCATTTTTGACCAAAATCGATTGGTGCGGGGCTTAGGGAATTTCTCATATGCCACAAAACCGTTGAAGCTCCTGTTCAAAAATCATGCTCTGAAATCAACTTTTTTCATCTCAGGGATTCATTTTGGGATGGTAACTAAAGTTTAAAGCAGAAATAGGGGCACTTTTAAAATTTTCATTTTTGACCAAAATCGATGGGTCCGGGGCTTATGGAATTTCTCATATGCCCCAAAACCGTTGAAGCTCCTGTTCAAAAATCATGCTCCGAAATCAACTTTTTTCATCTCAGGGATTCATTGTGGGATGGTAACTAAAGTTTAAAGCAGAAATAGGGGCACTTTTAAAATTTTCATTTTTGACCAAAATCGATGGGTCCGGGGCTTAGGGAATTTCTCATAAGCCACAAAACCGTTGAAGCTCCTGTTCAAAAATCATGCTCCGAAATCAACTTTTTTCATCTCAGGGATTCATTTTGGGATGGTAACTAAAGTTTAAAGCAGAAATAGGGGCACTTTTAAAATTTTCATTTTTGACCAAAATCGATGGGTCCGGGGCTTAGGGAATTTCTCATATGCCACAAAACAGTTGAAGCTCCTGTTCAAAAATCATGCTCTGAAATCAACTTTTTTCATCTCAGGGATTCATTTTGGGATGGTAACTAAAGTTTAAAGCAGAAATAGGGGCACCTTTAAAATGTTCATTTTTGACCAAAATCGATGGGTCCGGGGCTTAGGGAATTTCTCATATGCCACAAAACCGTTGAAGCTCCTGTTCAAAAATCATGCTCTGAAATCAACTTTTTTCATCTCAGGGATTCATTTTGGGATGGTAACTAAAGTTTAAAGCAGAAATAGGGGCACTTTTAAAATTTTCATTTTTGACCAAAATCGATGGGTCCGGGGCTTATGGAATTTCTCATATGCCCCAAAACCGTTGAAGCTCCTGTTCAAAAATCATGCTCCAAAATCAACTTTTTTCATCTCAGGGATTCATTTTGGGATGGTAACTAAAGTTTAAAGCAGAAATAGGGGCACTTTAAAAATTTTCATTTTTGACCAAAATTGATGGGTCCGGGGCTTAGGGAATTTCTCATATGCCACAAAACCGTTGAAGCTCCTGCTCAAAAATCATGCTCCGAAATCAACTTTTTTCATCTCAGGGATTCATTTTGGGATGGTAACTAAAGTTTAAAGCAGAAATAGGGGCACTTTTAAAATTTTCATTTTTGACCAAAATCGATGGGTCCGGGGCTTAGGGAATTTCTCATTTGCCACAAAACCGTTGAAGCTCCTGTTCAAAAATCATGCTCCGAAATCAACTTTTTTCATCTCAGGGATTCATTTTGGGATGGTAACTAAAGTTTAAAGCAGAAATAGGGGCACTTTTAAAATTTTCATTTTTGACCAAAATCGATGGGTCCGGGGCTTAGGGAATTTCTCATATGCCACAAAACAGTTGAAGCTCCTGTTCAAAAATCATGCTCTGAAATCAACTTTTTTCATCTCAGGGATTCATTTTAGGATGGTAACTAAAGTTTAAAGCAGAAATAGGGGCACTTTTAAAATTTTAATTTTTGACCAAAATCGATGGATCCAGGGCTTAGGGAATTTCTCATATGCCCCAAATCCGTTGAAGCTCCTGTTCAAAAATCATGCTCCGAAATCAACTTTTTTCATCTCAGGGATTCATTTTGGGATGGTAACTAAAGTTTAAAGCAGAAATAGGGGCACTTTTAAAATTTTCATTTTTGACCAAAATCGATGGGTCCGGGGCTTAGGGAATTTCTCATATGCCCCAAATCCGTTGAAGCTCCTGTTCAAAAATCATGCTCCGAAATCAACTTTTTTCATCTCAGGGATTCATTTTGGGATGGTAACTAAAGTTTAAAGCAGAAATAGGGGCACTTTTAAAATTTTCATTTTTGACCAAAATCGATGGGTCCGGGGCTTAGGGAATTTCTCATATGCCACAAAACCGTTGAAGCTCCTGTTCAAAAATCATGCTCCGAAATCAACTTTCTTTCATCTGAGGGATTCATTTTGGGATGGTAACTAAAGTTTAAAGCAGAAATAGGGGCACTTTTAAAATTTTCATTTTTGACCAAAATCGATGGGTCCGGGGCTTAGGGAATTTCTCATATGCCACAAAACAGTTGAAGCTCCTGTTCAAAAATCATGCTCTGAAATCAACTTTTTTCATCTCAGGGATTCATTTTGGGATGGTAACTAAAGTTTAAAGCAGAAATAGGGGCACTTTTAAAATTTTAATTTTTGACCAAAATCGATGGGTCCGGGGCTTAGGGAATTTCTCATATGCCACAAAACCGTTGAAGCTCCTGTTCAAAAATCATGCTCCGAATTCAAATTTTTTCATCTCAGGGATTCATTTTGGGATGGTAACTAAAGTTTAAAGCAGAAATAGGGGCACTTTTAAAATTTTCATTTTTGACCAAAATCGATGGGTTCGGGGCTTAGGGAATTTCTCATATGCCCCAAAACCGTTGAAGCTCCTGTTCAAAAATCATGCTCCGAAATCAACTTTTTTCATCTCAGGGATTCATTTTGGGATGGTAACTAAAGTTTAAAGCAGAAATAGGGGCACCTTTAAAATTTTCATTTTTGACCAAAATCGATGGGTCCGGGGCTTAGGGAATTTCTCATATGCCACAAAACAGTTGAAGCTCCTGTTCAAAAATCATGCTCTGAAATCAACTTTTTCCATCTCAGGGATTCATTTTGGGATGGTAACTAAAGTTTAAAGCAGAAATAGGGGCACTTTTAAAATTTTAATTTTTGACCAAAATCGATGGGTCCGGGGCTTAGGGAATTTCTCATATGCCACAAAACCGTTGAAGCTCCTGTTCAAAAATCATGCTCCGAATTCAAATTTTTTCATCTCAGGGATTCATTTTGGGATGGTAACTAAAGTTTAAAGCAGAAATAGGGGCACTTTTAAAATTTTCATTTTTGACCAAAATCGATGGGTTCGGGGCTTAGGGAATTTCTCATATGCCCCAAAACCGTTGAAGCTCCTGTTCAAAAATCATGCTCCGAAATCAACTTTTTTCATCTCAGGGATTCATTTTGGGATGGTAACTAAAGTTTAAAGCAGAAATAGGGGCACTTTTAAAATTTTCATTTTTGACCAAAATCGATGGGTCTGGGGCTTATGGAATTTCTCATATGCCACAAAACCGTTGAAGCTCCTGTTAAAAAATCATGCTCCGAAATAAACTTTTTTCATCTCAGGGATTCATTTTGGGATGGTAACTAAAGTTTTAAGCAGAAATAGGGGCACTTTTAAAATTTTCATTTTTGACCAAAATCGATGGGTCCGGGGCTTAAGGAATTTCTCATATGCCCCAAATCCGTTGAAGCTCCTGTTCAAAAATCATGCTCCGAAATCAACTTTTTTCATCTCAGGGATTCATTTTGGGATGGTAACTAAAGTTTAAAGCAGAAATAGGGGCACTTTTAAAATTTTCATTTTTGACCAAAATCGATGGGTCCGGGGCTTAGGGAATTTCTCATATGCCACAAAACCGTTGAAGCTCCTGTTCAAAAATCATGCTCCGAAGTCAACTTTTTTCATCTCAGGGATTCATTTTGGGATGGTAACTAAAGTTTAAAGCAGAAATAGGGGCACTGTTAAAATTTTCATTTTTGACCAAAATCGATGGGTCCGGGGCTTAGGGAATTTCTCATATGCCCCAAAACCGTTGAAGCTCCGGTTCAAAAATCATGCTCCGAAATAAACTTTTTTCATCTCAGGGATTCATTTTGGGATGGTAACTAAAGTTTAAAGCAGAAATAGGGGCACTTTTAAAATTTTCATTTTTGACCAAAATCGATGGGTCCGGGGCTTAGGGAATTTCTCATATGCCACAAAACAGTTGAAGCTCCTGTTCAAAAATCATGCTCTGAAATCAACTTTTTTCATCTCAGGGATTCATTTTGGGATGGTAACTAAAGTTTAAAGCAGAAATAGGGGCACCTTTAAAATTTTCATTTTTGACCAAAATTGATGGGTCCGGGGCTTAGGGAATTTCTCATATGCCACAAAACCGTTGAAGCTCCTGTTCAAAAATCATGCTCTGAAATCAACTTTTTTCATCTCAGGGATTCATTTTGGGATGGTAACTAAAGTTTAAAGCAGAAATAGGGGCACTTTTAAAATTTTCGTTTTTGACCAAAATCGATGGGTCCGGGGCTTAGGGAATTTCTCATATGCCACAAAACCGTTGAAGCTCCTGTTCAAAAATCATGCTCTGAAATCAACTTTTTTCATCTCAGGGATTCATTTTGGGATGGTAACTAAAGTTTAAAGCAGAAATAGGGGCACTTTTAAAATTTTAATTTTTGACCAAAATCGATGGGTCCGGGGCTTAGGGAATTTCTCATATGCCACAAAACCGTTGAAGCTCCTGTTCAAAAATCATGCTCCGAAATCAACTTTTTTCATCTCAGGGATTCATTTTGGGATGGTAACTAAAGTTTAAAGCAGAAATAGGGGCACTTTTAAAATTTTCATTTTTGACCAAAATCGATTGGTGCGGGGCTTAGGGAATTTCTCATATGCCCCAAATCCGTTGAAGCTCCTGTTCAAAAATCATGCTCCAAAATCAACTTTTTTCATCTCAGGGATTCATTTTGGGATGGTAACTAAAGTTTAAAGCAGAAATAGGGGCACTTTTAAAATTTTAATTTTTGACCAAAATCGATGGGTCCGGGGCTTAGGGAATTTCTCATATGCCACAAAACCGTTGAAGCTCCTGTTCAAAAATCATGCTCCGAAATCAACTTTTTTCATCTCAGGGATTCATTTTGGGATGGTAACTAAAGTTTAAAGCAGAAATAGGGGCACTTTTAAAATTTTCATTTTTGACCAAAATCGATTGGTGCGGGGCTTAGGGAATTTCTCATATGCCACAAAACCGTTGAAGCTCCTGTTCAAAAATCATGCTCTGAAATCAACTTTTTTCATCTCAGGGATTCATTTTGGGATGGTAACTAAAGTTTAAAGCAGAAATAGGGGCACTTTTAAAATTTTCATTTTTGACCAAAATCGATGGGTCCGGGGCTTATGGAATTTCTCATATGCCCCAAAACCGTTGAAGCTCCTGTTCAAAAATCATGCTCCGAAATCAACTTTTTTCATCTCAGGGATTCATTGTGGGATGGTAACTAAAGTTTAAAGCAGAAATAGGGGCACTTTTAAAATTTTCATTTTTGACCAAAATCGATGGGTCCGGGGCTTAGGGAATTTCTCATAAGCCACAAAACCGTTGAAGCTCCTGTTCAAAAATCATGCTCCGAAATCAACTTTTTTCATCTCAGGGATTCATTTTGGGATGGTAACTAAAGTTTAAAGCAGAAATAGGGGCACTTTTAAAATTTTCATTTTTGACCAAAATCGATGGGTCCGGGGCTTAGGGAATTTCTCATATGCCACAAAACAGTTGAAGCTCCTGTTCAAAAATCATGCTCTGAAATCAACTTTTTTCATCTCAGGGATTCATTTTGGGATGGTAACTAAAGTTTAAAGCAGAAATAGGGGCACCTTTAAAATGTTCATTTTTGACCAAAATCGATGGGTCCGGGGCTTAGGGAATTTCTCATATGCCACAAAACCGTTGAAGCTCCTGTTCAAAAATCATGCTCTGAAATCAACTTTTTTCATCTCAGGGATTCATTTTGGGATGGTAACTAAAGTTTAAAGCAGAAATAGGGGCACTTTTAAAATTTTCATTTTTGACCAAAATCGATGGGTCCGGGGCTTATGGAATTTCTCATATGCCCCAAAACCGTTGAAGCTCCTGTTAAAAAATCATGCTCCGAAATCAACTTTTTTCATCTCAGGGATTCATTTTGGGATGGTAACTAAAGTTTAAAGCAGAAATAGGGGCACTTTTAAAATTTTCATTTTTGACCAAAATCGATGGGTCCGGGGCTCAGGGAATTTCTCATATGCCACAAAACCGTTGAAGCTCCTGTTCAAAAATCATGCTCCGAAATCAACTTTTTTCATCTCAGGGATTCATTTTGGGATGGTAACTAAAGTTTAAAGCAGAAATATGGGAACTTTTAAAATTTTCATTTTTGACCAATATCGATGGGTCCGGGGCTTAGGGAATTTCTCATATGCCACAAAACCGTTGAAGCTCCTGTTCAAAAATCATGCTCCAAAATCAACTTTTTTCATCTCAGGGATTCATTTTGGGATGGTAACTAAAGTTTAAAGCAGAAATAGGGGCACTTTTAAAATTTTCATTTTTGACCAAAATCGATGAGTCCGGGGCTTATGGAATTTCTCATATGCCCCAAAACCGTTGAAGCTCCTGTTAAAAAATCATGCTCCGAAATCAACTTTTTTCATCTCAGGGATTCATTTTGGGATGGTAACTAAAGTTTAAAGCAGAAATAGGGGCACTTTTAAAATTTTCATTTTTGACCAAAATCGATGGGTCCGGGGCTTAGGGAATTTCTCATATGCCACAAAACCGTTGAAGCTCCTGTTCAAAAATCATGCTCTGAAATCAACTTTTTTCATCTTAGGGATTCATTTTGGGATGGTAACTAAAGTTTAAAGCAGAAATAGGGGCACTTTTAAAATTTTCATTTTTGACCAAAATCGATGGGTCCGGGGCTTAGGGAATTTCTCATATGCCACAAAACCGTTGAAGCTCCTGTTCAAAAATCATGCTCCGAAATCAACTTTTTTCATCTCAGGGATTCATTTTGGGATGGTAACTAAAGTTTAAAGCAGAAATAGGGGCACTTTTAAAATTTTCATTTTTGACCAAAATCGATGGGTCCGGGGCTTAGGGAATTTCTCATATGCCACAAAACAGTTGAAGCTCCTGTTCAAAAATCATGCTCTGAAATCAACTTTTTTCATCTCAGGGATTCATTTTGGGATGGTAACTAAAGTTTAAAGCAGAAATAGGGGCACTTTTAAAATTTTCATTTTTGACCAAAATCGATGAGTCCGGGGCTTATGGAATTTCTCATATGCCCCAAAACCGTTGAAGCTCCTGTTAAAAAATCATGCTCCGAAATCAACTTTTTTCATCTCAGGGATTCATTTTGGGATGGTAACTAAAGTTTAAAGCAGAAATAGGGGCACTTTTAAAATTTTCATTTTTGACCAAAATCGATGGGTCCGGGGCTTAGGGAATTTCTCATATGCCACAAAACCGTTGAAGCTCCTGTTCAAAAATCATGCTCTGAAATCAACTTTTTTCATCTTAGGGATTCATTTTGGGATGGTAACTAAAGTTTAAAGCAGAAATAGGGGCACTTTTAAAATTTAAATTTTTGACCAAAAGCGATGGGTCCGGGGCTTAGGGAATTTCTCATATGCCACAAAACCGTTGAAGCTCCTGTTCAAAAATCATGCTCCGAAATCAACTTTTTTCATCTCAGGGATTCATTTTGGGATGGTAACTAAAGTTTAAAGCAGAAATAGGGGCACTTTTAAAATTTTCATTTTTGACCAAAATCGATGGGTCCGGGGCTTAGGGAATTTCTCATATGCCACAAAACCGTTGAAGCTCCTGTTCAAAAATCATGCTCCGAAATCAACTTTTTTCATCTCAGGGATTCATTTTGGGATGGTAACTAAAGTTTAAAGCAGAAATAGGGGCACTTTTAAAATTTTCATTTTTGACCAAAATCGATGGGTCCGGGGCTTAGGGAATTTCTCATATGCCACAAAACAGTTGAAGCTCCTGTTCAAAAATCATGCTCTGAAATCAACTTTTTTCATCTCAGGGATTCATTTTGGGATGGTAACTAAAGTTTAAAGCAGAAATAGGGGCACTTTTAAAATTTTCATTTTTGACCAAAATCGATGAGTCCGGGGCTTATGGAATTTCTCATATGCCCCAAAACCGTTGAAGCTCCTGTTAAAAAATCATGCTCCGAAATCAACTTTTTTCATCTCAGGGATTCATTTTGGGATGGTAACTAAAGTTTAAAGCAGAAATAGGGGCACTTTTAAAATTTTCATTTTTGACCAAAATCGATGGGTCCGGGGCTTAGGGAATTTCTCATATGCCACAAAACCGTTGAAGCTCCTGTTCAAAAATCATGCTCTGAAATCAACTTTTTTCATCTTAGGGATTCATTTTTGGATGGTAACTAAAGTTTAAAGCAGAAATAGGGGCACTTTTAAAATTTAAATTTTTGACCAAAAGCGATGGGTCCGGGGCTTAGGGAATTTCTCATATGCCACAAAACCGTTGAAGCTCCTGTTCAAAAATCATGCTCCGAAATCAACTTTTTTCATCTCAGGGATTCATTTTGGGATGGTAACTAAAGTTTAAAGCAGAAATAGGGGCACTTTTAAAATTTTCATTTTTGACCAAAATCGATGGGTCCGGGGCTTAGGGAATTTCTCATATGCCACAAAACAGTTGAAGCTCCTGTTCAAAAATCATGCTCTGAAATCAACTTTTTTCATCTCAGGGCTTCATTTTGGGATGGTAACTAAAGTTTAAAGCAGAAATAGGGGCACTTTTAAAATTTTCATTTTTGACCAAAATCGATGGGTCCGGGGCTTAGGGAATTTCTCATATGCCACAAAACCGTTGAAGCTCCTGTTCAAAAATCATGCTCCGAAATCAACTTTTTTCATCTCAGGGATTCATTTTGGGATGGTAACTAAAGTTTAAAGCAGAAATAGGGGCACTTTTAAAATTTTCATTTTTGACCAAAATCGATGGGTCCGGGGCTTAGGGAATTTCTCATATGCCACAAAACAGTTGAAGCTCCTGTTCAAAAATCATGCTCTGAAATCAACTTTTTTCATCTCAGGGATTCATTTTGGGATGGTAACTAAAGTTTAAAGCAGAAATAGGGGCACTTTTAAAATTTTCATTTTTGACCAAAATCGATGGGTCCGGGGCTTAGGGAATTTCTCATATGCCACAAAACAGTTGAAGCTCCTGTTCAAAAATCATGCTCTGAAATCAACTTTTTTCATCTCAGGGATTCATTTTGGGATGGTAACTAAAGTTTAAAGCAGAAATAGGGGCACTTTTAAAATTTTCATTTTTGACCAAAATCGATGGGTCCGGGGCTTAGGGAATTTCTCATATGCCACAAAACCGTTGAAGCTCCTGTTCAAAAATCATGCTCCGAAATCAACTTTTTTCATCTCAGGGATTCATTTTGGGAAGGTAACTAAAGTTTAAAGCAGAAATAGGGGCACTTTTAAAATTTTCATTTTTGACCAAAATCGATGGGTCCGGGGCTTAGGGAATTTCTCATATGCCACAAAACCGTTGAAGCTCCTGTTCAAAAATCATGCTCCGAAATCAACTTTTTTCATCTCAGGGATTCATTTTGGGATGGTAACTAAAGTTTAAAGCAGAAATAGGGGCACTTTTAAAATTTTCATTTTTGACCAAAATCGATGGGTCCGGGGCTTAGGGAATTTCTCATATGCCACAAAACAGTTGAAGCTCCTGTTCAAAAATCATGCTCTGAAATCAACTTTTTTCATCTCAGGGATTCATTTTGGGATGGTAACTAAAGTTTAAAGCAGAAATAGGGGCACTTTTAAAATTTTCATTTTTGACCAAAATCGATGGGTCCGGGGCTTAGGGAATTTCTCATATGCCACAAAACCGTTGAAGCTCCTGTTCAAAAATCATGCTCCGAAATCAACTTTTTTCATCTCAGGGATTCATTTTGGGATGGTAACTAAAGTTTAAAGCAGAAATAGGGGCACTTTAAAAATTTTCATTTTTGACCAAAATCGATGGGTCCGGGGCTCAGGGAATTTCTCATATGCCACAAAACCGTTGAAGCTCCTGTTCAAAAATCATGCTCCGAAATCAACTTTTTTCATCTCAGGGATTCATTTTGGGATGGTAACTAAAGCTTAAAGCAGAAATAGGGGCACTCTTAAAATTTTCATTTTTGACCAAAATCGATGGGTCCGGGGCTTAGGGAATTTCTCATATGCCACAAAACCGTTGAAGCTCCTGTTCAAAAATCATGCTCTGAAATCAACTTTTTTCATCTCAGGGATTCATTTTGGGATGGTAACTAAAGTTTAAAGCAGAAATGGGGGCACTTTTAAAATTTTCATTTTTGACCAAAATCGATGGGTCCGGGGCTTAGGGAATTTCTCATATGCCACAAAACCGTTGAAGCTCCTGTTCAAAAATCATGCTCCGAAATCAACTTTTTTCATCTCAGGGATTCATTATGGGATGGTAACTAAAGCTTAAAGCAGAAATAGGGGCACTTTTAAAATTTTCATTTTTGACCAAAATCGATGGGTCCGGGGCTTAGGGAATTTCTCATATGCCACAAAACCGTTGAAGCTCCTGTTCAAAAATCATGCTCTGAAATCAACTTTTTTCATCTCAGGGATTCATTTTGGGATGGTAACTAAAGTTTAAAGCAGAAATAGGGGCACTTTTAAAATTTTCATTTTTGACCAAAATCGATGGGTCCGGGGCTTAGGGAATTTCTCATATGCCACAAAACCGTTGAAGCTCCTGTTCAAAAATCATGCTCCGAAATCAACTTTTTTCATCTCAGGGATTCATTTTGGGATGGTAACTAAAGTTTAAAGCAGAAATAGGGGCACTGTTAAAATTTTCATTTTTGACCAAAATCGATGGGTCCGGGGCTTAGGGAATTTCTCATATGCCCCAAATCCGTTGAAGCTCCTGTTCAAAAATCATGCTCCGAAATCAACTTTTTTCATCTCAGGGATTCAATTTGGGATGGTAACTAAAGTTTAAAGCAGAAATAGGGGCACTTTTAAAATTTTCATTTTTGACCAAAATCGATGGGTCCGGGGCTTAGGGAATTTCTCATATGCCACAAAACCGTTGAAGCTCCTGTTCAAAAATCATGCTCCGAAATCAACTTTTTTCATCTCAGGGATTCATTTTGGGATGGTAACTAAAGCTTAAAGCAGAAATAGGGGCACTTTTAAAATTTTCATTTTTGACCAAAATCGATGGGTCCGGGGCTTAGGGAATTTCTCATATGCCACAAAACCGTTGAAGCTCCTGTTCAAAAATCATGCTCTGAAATCAACTTTTTTCATCTCAGGGATTCATTTTGGGATGGTAACTAAAGTTTAAAGCAGAAATAGGGGCACTTTTAAAATTTTCATTTTTGACCAAAATCGATGGGTCCGGGGCTTAGGGAATTTCTCATATGCCACAAAACCGTTGAAGCTCCTGTTCAAAAATCATGCTCCGAAATCAACTTTTTTCATCTCAGGGATTCATTTTGGGATGGTAACTAAAGTTTAAAGCAGAAATAGGGGCACTGTTAAAATTTTCATTTTTGACCAAAATCGATGGGTCCGGGGCTTAGGGAATTTCTCATATGCCCCAAATCCGTTGAAGCTCCTGTTCAAAAATCATGCTCTGAAATCAACTTTTTTCATCTCAGGGATTCATTTTGGGATGGTAACTAAAGTTTAAAGCAGAAATAGGGGCACTTTTAAAATTTTCATTTTTGACCAAAATCGATGAGTCCGGGGCTTAGGGAATTTCTCATATGCCCCAAAACCGTTGAAGCTCCTGTTCAAAAATCATGCTCTGAAATCAACTTTTTTCATCTCAGGGATTCATTTTGGGATGGTAACTAAAGTTTAAAGCAGAAATAGGGGCACTTTTAAAATTTTCATTTTTGACCAAAATCGATGGGTCCGGGGCTTAGGGAATTTCTCATATGCCACAAAACCGTTGAAGCTCCTGTTCAAAAATCATGCTCCGAAATCAACTTTTTTCATCTCAGGGATTCATTTTGGGATGGTAACTAAAGTTTAAAGCATAAATAGGGGCACTTTTAAAATTTTCATTTTTGACCAAAATCGATGGGTCCGGGGCTTAGGGAATTTCTCATATGCCCCAATCCGTTGAAGCTCCTGTTCAAAAATCATGCTCCAAAATCAACTTTTTTCATCACAGGGATTCATTTTGGGATGGTAACTAAAGTTTAAAGCAGAAATAGGGGCACTTTTAAAATTTTCATTTTTGACCAAAATCGATGGGTCCGGGGCTTAGGGAATTTCTCATATGCCACAAAACCGTTGAAGCTCCTGTTCAAAAATCATGCTCCGAAATCAACTTTTTCATCTCAGGGATTCATTTTGGGATGGTAACTAAAGTTTAAAGCAGAAATAGGGGCACTTTTAAAATTTTCATTTTTGACCAAAATCGATGGGTCCGGGGATTAGGGAATTTCTCATATGCCACAAAACCGTTGAAGCTCCTGTTCAAAAATCATGCTCTGAAATCAACTTTTTTCATCTCAGGGATTCATTTTGGGATGGTAACTAAAGCTTAAAGCAGAAATAGGGGCACTTTTAAAATTTTCATTTTTGACCAAAATCGATGGGTCCGGGGCTTAGGGAATTTCTCATATGCCACAAAACCGTTGAAGCTCCTGTTCAAAAATCATGCTCTGAAATCAACTTTTTTCATCTCAGGGATTCATTTTGGGATGGTAACTAAAGTTTAAAGCAGAAATAGGGGCACTTTTAAAATTTTCATTTTTGACCAAAATCGATGGGTCCGGGGCTTAGGGAATTTCTCATATGCCACAAAACCGTTGAAGCTCCTGTTCAAAAATCATGCTCCGAAATCAACTTTTTTCATCTCAGGGATTCATTTTGGGATGGTAACTAAAGTTTAAAGCAGAAATAGGGGCACTGTTAAAATTTTCATTTTTGACCAAAATCGATGGGTCCGGGGCTTAGGGAATTTCTCATATGCCCCAAATCCGTTGAAGCTCCTGTTCAAAAATCATGCTCCGAAATCAACTTTTTTCATCTCAGGGATTCATTTTGGGATGGTAACTAAAGTTTAAAGCAGAAATAGGGGCACTTTTAAAATTTTCATTTTTGACCAAAATCGATGGGTCCGGGGCTTATGGAATTTCTCATATGCCACAAAACCGTTGAAGCTCCTGTTCAAAAATCATGCTCTGAAATCAACTTTTTTCATCTCAGGGATTCATTTTGGGATGGTAACTAAAGTTTAAAGCAGAAATAGGGGCACTTTTAAAATTTTCATTTTTGACCAAACTCTATGGGTCCAGGGCTTAGGGAATTTCTCATATGCCCCAAAACCGTTGAAGCTCCTGTTCAAAAATCATGCTCCGAAATCAACTTTTTTCATCTCAGGGATTCATTTTGGGATGGTAACTAAAGTTTAAAGCAGAAATAGGGGCACTTTTACATTTTTCATTTTTGACCAAAATCGATGGGTCCGGGGCTTAGGGAATTTCTCATATGCCACAAAACAGTTGAAGCTCCTGTTCAAAAATCATGCTCTGAAATCAACTTTTTTCATCTCAGGGATTCGTTTTGGGATGGTAACTAAAGTTTAAAGCAGAAATAGGGGCACTTTTAAAATTTTCATTTATGACCAAAATCGATGGGTCCGGGGCTTATGGAATTTCTCATATGCCACAAAACCGTTGAAGCTCCTGTTCAAAAATCATGCTCTGAAATCAACTTTTTTCATCTCAGGGATTCATTTTGGGAAGGTAACTAAAGTTTAAAGCAGAAATAGGGGCACTTTTAAAATTTTCATTTTTGACCAAAATCGATGGGTCCGGGGCTTATGGAATTTCTCATATGCCCCAAAACCGTTGAAGCTCCTGTTAAAAAATCATGCTCCGAAATCAACTTTTTTCATCTCAGGGATTCATTTTGGGATGGTAACTAAAGTTTAAAGCAGAAATAGGGGCACTTTTAAAATTTTCATTTTTGACCAAAATCGATGGTTCCGGGGCTTAGGGAATTTCTCATATGCCACAAAACCGTTGAAGCTCCTGTTCAAAAATCATGCTCTGAAATCAACTTTTTTCATCTTAGGGATTCATTTTGGGATGGTAACTAAAGTTTAAAGCAGAAATAGGGGCACTTTTAAAATTTTCATTTTTGACCAAAATCGATGGGTCCGGGGCTTAGGGAATTTCTCATATGCCACAAAACCGTTGAAGCTCCTGTTCAAAAATCATGCTCCGAAATCAACTTTTTTCATCTCAGGGATTCATTTTGGGATGGTAACTAAAGTTTAAAGCAGAAATAGGGGCACTTTTAAAATTTTCATTTTTGACCAAAATCGATGGGTCCGGGGCTTAGGGAATTTCTCATATGCCACAAAACAGTTGAAGCTCCTGTTCAAAAATCATGCTCTGAAATCAACTTTTTTCATCTCAGGGATTCATTTTGGGATGGTAACTAAAGTTTAAAGCAGAAATAGGGGCACTTTTAAAATTTTCATTTTTGACCAAAATCGATGGGTCCGGGGCTTAGGGAATTTCTCATATGCCACAAAACCGTTGAAGCTCCTGTTCAAAAATCATGCTCCGAAATCAACTTTTTTCATCTCAGGGATTCATTTTGGGAAGGTAACTAAAGTTTAAAGCAGAAATAGGGGCACTTTTAAAATTTTCATTTTTGACCAAAATCGATGGGTCCGGGGCTTAGGGAATTTCTCATATGCCACAAAACCGTTGAAGCTCCTGTTCAAAAATCATGCTCCGAAATCAACTTTTTTCATCTCAGGGATTCATTTTGGGAAGGTAACTAAAGTTTAAAGCAGAAATAGGGGCACTTTTAAAATTTTCATTTTTGACCAAAATCGATGGGTCCGGGGCTTAGGGAATTTCTCATATGCCACAAAACAGTTGAAGCTCCTGTTCAAAAATCATGCTCTGAAATCAACTTTTTTCATCTCAGGGATTCATTTTGGGATGGTAACTAAAGTTTAAAGCAGAAATAGGGGCACTTTTAAAATTTTCATTTTTGACCAAAATCGATGGGTCCGGGGCTTAGGGAATTTCTCATATGCCACAAAACCGTTGAAGCTCCTGTTCAAAAATCATGCTCCGAAATCAACTTTTTTCATCTCAGGGATTCATTTTGGGAAGGTATCTAAAGTTTAAAGCAGAAATAGGGGCACTTTTAAAATTTTCATTTTTGACCAAAATCGATGGGTCCGGGGCTTAGGGAATTTCTCATATGCCACAAAACCGTTGAAGCTCCTGTTCAAAAATCATGCTCCGAAATCAACTTTTTTCATCTCAGGGATTCATTTTGGGATGGTAACTAAAGTTTAAAGCAGAAATAGGGGCACTTTTAAAATTTTCATTTTTGACCAAAATCGATGGGTCCGGGGCTTAGGGAATTTCTCATATGCCACAAAACAGTTGAAGCTCCTGTTCAAAAATCATGCTCTGAAATCAACTTTTTTCATCTCAGGGATTCATTTTGGGATGGTAACTAAAGTTTAAAGCAGAAATAGGGGCACTTTTAAAATTTTCATTTTTGACCAAAATCGATGGGTCCGGGGCTTAGGGAATTTCTCATATGCCACAAAACCGTTGAAGCTCCTGTTCAAAAATCATGCTCCGAAATCAACTTTTTTCATCTCAGGGATTCATTTTGGGATGGTAACTAAAGTTTAAAGCAGAAATAGGGGCACTTTAAAAATTTTCATTTTTGACCAAAATCGATGGGTCCGGGGCTCAGGGAATTTCTCATATGCCACAAAACCGTTGAAGCTCCTGTTCAAAAATCATGCTCCGAAATCAACTTTTTTCATCTCAGGGATTCATTTTGGGATGGTAACTAAAGTTTAAAGCAGAAATAGGGGCACTTTTAAAATTTTCATTTTTGACCAAAATCGATGGGTCCGGGGATTAGGGAATTTCTCATATGCCACAAAACCGTTGAAGCTCCTGTTCAAAAATCATGCTCTGAAATCAACTTTTTTCATCTCAGGGATTCATTTTGGGATGGTAACTAAAGCTTAAAGCAGAAATAGGGGCACTTTTAAAATTTTCATTTTTGACCAAAATCGATGGGTCCGGGGCTTAGGGAATTTCTCATATGCCACAAAACCGTTGAAGCTCCTGTTCAAAAATCATGCTCTGAAATCAACTTTTTTCATCTCAGGGATTCATTTTGGGATGGTAACTAAAGTTTAAAGCAGAAATAGGGGCACTTTTAAAATTTTCATTTTTGACCAAAATCGATGGGTCCGGGGCTTAGGGAATTTCTCATATGCCACAAAACCGTTGAAGCTCCTGTTCAAAAATCATGCTCCGAAATCAACTTTTTTCATCTCAGGGATTCATTTTGGGATGGTAACTAAAGTTTAAAGCAGAAATAGGGGCACTGTTAAAATTTTTTATTTTTGACCAAAATCGATGGGTCCGGGGCTTAGGGAATTTCTCATATGCCCCAAATCCGTTGAAGCTCCTGTTCAAAAATCATGCTCCGAAATCAACTTTTTTCATCTCAGGGATTCATTTTGGGATGGTAACTAAAGTTTAAAGCAGAAATAGGGGCACTTTTAAAATTTTCATTTTTGACCAAAATCGATGGGTCCGGGGCTTAGGGAATTTCTCATATGCCACAAAACCGTTGAAGCTCCTGTTCAAAAATCATGCTCCGAAATCAACTTTTTTCATCTCAGGGATTCATTTTGGGATGGTAACTAAAGTTTAAAGCAGAAATAGGGGCACTTTTAAAATTTTCTTTTTTGACCAAAATCGATGAGTCCGGGGCTTAGGGAATTTCTCATATGCCCCAAAACCGTTGAAGCTCCTGTTCAAAAATCATGCTCCGAAATCAACTTTTTTCATCTCAGGGATTCATTTTGGGATGGTAACTAAAGTTTAAAGCAGAAATAGGGGCACTTTTAAAATTTTCATTTTTGACCAAAATCGATGGGTCCGGGGATTAGGGAATTTCTCATATGCCACAAAACCGTTGAAGCTCCTGTTCAAAAATCATGCTCTGAAATCAACTTTTTTCATCTCAGGGATTCATTTTGGGATGGTAACTAAAGCTTAAAGCAGAAATAGGGGCACTTTTAAAATTTTCATTTTTGACCAAAATCGATGGGTCCGGGGCTTAGGGAATTTCTCATATGCCACAAAACCGTTGAAGCTCCTGTTCAAAAATCATGCTCTGAAATCAACTTTTTACATCTCAGGGATTCATTTTGGGATGGTAACTAAAGTTTAAAGCAGAAATAGGGGCACTTTTAAAATTTTCATTTTTGACCAAAATCGATGGGTCCGGGGCTTAGGGAATTTCTCATATGCCACAAAACCGTTGAAGCTCCTGTTCAAAAATCATGCTCCGAAATCAACTTTTTTCATCTCAGGGATTCATTTTGGGATGGTAACTAAAGTTTAAAGCAGAAATAGGGGCACTTTTAAAATTTTCATTTTTGACCAAAATCGATGGGTCCGGGGCTTAGGGAATTTCTCATATGCCACAAAACCATTGAAGCTCCTGTTCAAAAATCATGCTCCGAAATCAACTTTTTTCATCTCAGGGATTCATTTTGGGATGGTAACTAAAGTTTAAAGCAGAAATAGGGGCACTTTTAAAATTTTCATTTTTGACCAAAATCGATGAGTCCGGGGCTTAGGGAATTTCTCATATGCCCCAAAACCGTTGAAGCTCCTGTTCAAAAATCATGCTCCGAAATCAACTTTTTTCATCTCAGGGATTCATTTTGGGATGGTAACTAAAGTTTAAAGCAGAAATAGGGGCACTTTTAAAATTTTCATTTTTGACCAAAATCGATGGGTCCGGGGCTTAGGGAATTTCTCATATGCCACAAAACCGTTGAAGCTCCTGTTCAAAAATCATGCTCCGAAATCAACTTTTTTCATCTCAGGGATTCATTTTGGGATGGTAACTAAAGTTTAAAGCAGAAATAGGGGCACTTTTAAAATTTTCATTTTTGACCAAAATCGATGGGTCCGGGGCTTAGGGAATTTCTCATATGCCCCAAATCCGTTGAAGCTCCTGTTCAAAAATCATGCTCCGAAAGCAACTTTTTTCATCTCAGGGATTCATTTTGGGATGGTAACTAAAGTTTAAAGCAGAAATAGGGGCACTTTTAAAATTTTCATTTTTGACCAAAATCGATGGGTCCGGGGCTTAGGGAATTTCTCATATGCCACAAAACCGTTGAAGCTCCTGTTCAAAAATCATGCTCCGAAATCAACTTTTTTCATCTCAGGGATTCATTTTGGGATGGTAACTAAAGTTTAAAGCAGAAATAGGGGCACTGTTAAAATTTTCATTTTTGACCAAAATCGATGGGTCCGGGGCTTAGGGAATTTCTCATATGCCCCAAATCCGTTGAAGCTCCTGTTCAAAAATCATGCTCCGAAATCAACTTTTTTCATCTCAGGGATTCATTTTGGGATGGTAACTAAAGTTTAAAGCAGAAATAGGGGCACTTTTAAAATTTTCATTTTTGACCAAAATCGATGAGTCCGGGGCTTAGGGAATTTCTCATATGCCCCAAAACCATTGAAGCTCCTGTTCAAAAATCATGCTCCGAAATCAACTTTTTTCATCTCAGGGATTCATTTTGGGATGGTAACTAAAGTTTAAAGCAGAAATAGGGGCACTTTTAAAATTTTCATTTTTGACCAAAATCGATGGGTCCGGGGCTTAGGGAATTTCTCATATGCCCCAAATCCGTTGAAGCTCCTGTTCAAAAATCATGCTCCGAAATCAACTTTTTTCATCTCAGGGATTCATTTTGGGATGGTAACTAAAGTTTAAAGCAGAAATAGGGGCACTTTTAAAATTTTCATTTTTGACCAAAATAGATGGGTCCGGGGCTTAGGGAATTTCTCATATGCCACAAAACCGTTGAAGCTCCTGTTCAAAAATCATGCTCCGAAATCAACTTTTTTCATCTCAGGGATTCATTTTGGGATGGTAACTAAAGTTTAAAGCAGAAATAGGGGCACTTTTAAAATTTTCATTTTTGACCAAAATCGATGGGTCCGGGGATTAGGGAATTTCTCATATGCCACAAAACCGTTGAAGCTCCTGTTCAAAAATCATGCTCTGAAATCAACTTTTTTCATCTCAGGGATTCATTTTGGGATGGTAACTAAAGCTTAAAGCAGAAATAGGGGCACTTTTAAAATTTTCATTTTTGACCAAAATCGATGGGTCCGGGGCTTAGGGAATTTCTCATATGCCACAAAACCGTTGAAGCTCCTGTTCAAAAATCATGCTCTGAAATCAACTTTTTTCATCTCAGGGATTCATTTTGGGATGGTAACTAAAGTTTAAAGCAGAAATAGGGGCACTTTTAAAATTTTCATTTTTGACCAAAATCGATGGGTCCGGGGCTTAGGGAATTTCTCATATGCCACAAAACCGTTGAAGCTCCTGTTCAAAAATCATGCTCCGAAATCAACTTTTTTCATCTCAGGGATTCATTTTGGGATGGTAACTAAAGTTTAAAGCAGAAATAGGGGCACTTTTAAAATTTTCATTTTTGACCAAAATCGATGGGTCCGGGGCTTAGGGAATTTCTCATATGCCACAAAACCATTGAAGCTCCTGTTCAAAAATCATGCTCCGAAATCAACTTTTTTCATCTCAGGGATTCATTTTGGGATGGTAACTAAAGTTTAAAGCAGAAATAGGGGCACTTTTAAAATTTTCATTTTTGACCAAAATCGATGAGTCCGGGGCTTAGGGAATTTCTCATATGCCACAAAACCGTTGAAGCTCCTGTTCAAAAATCATGCTCCGAAATCAACTTTTTTCATCTCAGGGATTCATTTTGGGATGGTAACTAAAGTTTAAAGCAGAAATAGGGGCACTTTTAAAATTTTCATTTTTGACCAAAATCGATGGGTCCGGGGCTTATGGAATTTCTCATATGCCCCAAAACCGTTGAAGCTCCTGTTCAAAAATCATGCTCCGAAATCAACTTTTTTCATTTCAGGGATTCATTTTGGGATGGTAACTAAAGTTTAAAGCAGAAATAGGGGCACTTTTAAAATTTTCATTTTTGACCAAAATCGATGGGTTCGGGGCTTAGGGAATTTCTCATATGCCCCAAATCCGTTGAAGCTCCTGTTCAAAAATCATGCTCCGAAATCAACTTTTTTCATCTCAGGGAATTATTTTGGGATGGTAACTAAAGTTTAAAGCAGAAATAGGGGCACTTTTAAAATTTTCATTTTTGACCAAAATCGATGGGTCCGGGGCTTAGGGAATTTCTCATATGCCACAAAACCGTTGAAGCTCCTGTTCAAAAATCATGCTCCGAAATCAACTTTTTTCATCTCAGGGATTCATTTTGGGATGGTAACTAAAGTTTAAAGCAGAAATAGGGGCACTTTTAACATTTTCATTTTTGACCAAAATCGATGGGTCCGGGGCTTAGGGAATTTCTCATATGCCACAAAACCGTTGAAGCTCCTGTTCAAAAATCATGCTCCGAAATCAACTTTTTTCATCTCAGGGATTCATTTTGGGATGGTAACTAAAGTTTAAAGCAGAAATAGGGGCACTTTTAAAATTTTCATTTTTGACCAAAATCGATGGGTCCGGGGCTTAGGGAATTTCTCATATGCCCCAAATCCGTTGAAGCTCCTGTTCAAAAATCATGCTCCGAAAGCAACTTTTTTCATCTCAGGGATTCATTTTGGGATGGTAACTAAAGTTTAAAGCAGAAATAGGGGCACTTTTAAAATTTTCATTTTTGACCAAAATCGATGGGTCCGGGGCTTAGGGAATTTCTCATATGCCACAAAACCGTTGAAGCTCCTGTTCAAAAATCATGCTCCGAAATCAACTTTTTTCATCTCAGGGATTCATTTTGGGATGGTAACTAAAGTTTAAAGCAGAAATAGGGGCACTGTTAAAATTTTCATTTTTGACCAAAATCGATGGGTCCGGGGCTTAGGGAATTTCTCATATGCCCCAAATCCGTTGAAGCTCCTGTTCAAAAATCATGCTCCGAAATCAACTTTTTTCATCTCAGGGATTCATTTTGGGATGGTAACTAAAGTTTAAAGCAGAAATAGGGGCACTTTTAAAATTTTCATTTTTGACCAAAATCGATGAGTCCGGGGCTTAGGGAATTTCTCATATGCCCCAAAACCATTGAAGCTCCTGTTCAAAAATCATGCTCCGAAATCAACTTTTTTCATCTCAGGGATTCATTTTGGGATGGTAACTAAAGTTTAAAGCAGAAATAGGGGCACTTTTAAAATTTTCATTTTTGACCAAAATCGATGGGTCCGGGGCTTAGGGAATTTCTCATATGCCCCAAATCCGTTGAAGCTCCTGTTCAAAAATCATGCTCCGAAATCAACTTTTTTCATCTCAGGGATTCATTTTGGGATGGTAACTAAAGTTTAAAGCAGAAATAGGGGCACTTTTAAAATTTTCATTTTTGACCAAAATAGATGGGTCCGGGGCTTAGGGAATTTCTCATATGCCACAAAACCGTTGAAGCTCCTGTTCAAAAATCATGCTCTGAAATCAACTTTTTTCATCTCAGGGATTCATTTTGGGATGGTAACTAAAGTTTAAAGCAGAAATAGGGGCACTTTTTTTTTTTAAATCAATAGTTTTTATTGAAAGAGATAAGCAATTTTTTTATGGGGTACAAAATAAAGAAAGGGAAAAGAAAAACCAGGGAGGGTGATACAACATTACAATGCATTGCAAGGATATGAACACAAGTTATACATATAGGGGAGGAGGGGGGGGGAGGGTAGGAGTCCAGACTTGAGTCAGGGGAGTTGTACATCGGGGTCTAATGGGCATATTACATCAGAGAATGGAGAGGCACATATAGAATCTATACATTGCGGTATGATAGGAATGACCTAATCTTAGTGGGCAGTATTCATTGGTATTCATTGGTACTCGGTAGAGGGAGGGATCGGGAGGGAGATCTAGATAGTGGCTCCCTTTGACGAGGGGACGTAGGGGTAATTGCCTGGTATTGGGGGGGTATAGTAGGGGGGGGGTATGGTTTAAGTCAGGCTACATTTGTTTGCACGGACGGACTTGTTGGGGGAGTGGTAGGGTTATGAAAATATTGGGACCCTTCCGTCGAAGAGACAAAGCTTTGCCACATTGACCATCTCGCTTTGAGGGAGGAGTAGTTGAGGGAGGAGGAGGCTGATTCCGTTTCCATAAGGAAATGGTGATTTATCTTATGGATAGCTCTCACCAGGATAGGGGGAGTGGGTTGTTTCCACATTTGGGCTAGGTTTGCTCGCGCGGCTATCAGGATGTGACCCAGGACATATCTGGCATCCGGGGTTATTGATGGAGGGACAACTTGCAGCAGTGCTAGAGTTGGGTCTGGTGCCAGACGAGTGGACAGAACTTTATTTATTAGCTCAAAAACATCTAGCCAATATTTAGTGATCTTAGGGCACGTCCAGAATATGTGGAAAAGGTGACCCACTGAACCACAAAGTCTCCAGCACTTATTACTGTGGGAGGGCCAGAATTTATGGATACGCTCTGGGGTTTGGTAAATTCTGTTCACCAGTTTTATATGCATTTCAGTGTGATTTAAGCACTGGGACATAGAGTACGAGATTAAGAAAACTCGGCGCCAGTCGTTGGGGGATAGGATTTTGCCCAAGTCCTGTTCCCATTTCTTTTGGGCATTTGATTTGGGGGGGGAGGTAGGAGTTAGCCGGAGCTTATACCAGTATGTGATGTCACCTTTGGATTCTGGTAGGGAAAGGCGAGAAAATATGGTGTGTGGGCTTGTGAGCGGCGATGGGTTGGTAGGAGGAATCGTCTTCCACCAATGTGCTACTTGCATATAATGGAAAAGTTCTGAAGCCGGGAGTGAGTATTGTGACTGGAGAGTTGAGAAGGGTTTTAGGTAGAGTCCATCGAGTAAGTCGCCTAGGAGTAATATTCCTGCGCGTTTCCATTTGGATAGGTTGAGGTTGGGGATCATCTGTGCTAATGTAGAGATGGATATCTGGGGGAAAAGGGAGATGGTGGATGCTAGGGAGGCTGATAGGGAGTCCCAGGCTTGTAGGGCGGCTTGCGTGGAGGGGAGGAGGGACGTTTGGGTAGGCCGGAGCGATTTTGGAATGCGGAAAAGGTCAGCTAGAGGGATTGGATTTGACCTTATTTGTTCTAGCTCCCTCCAACCAGTGTGTGATCGGGGTGAGAAATAGTGTTTAATGGGGGCTAAGAGGGAAGCTTCCTGGTAAAGTGGAATATTGGGTATGTTGAGACCTCCAAGCGCTCTGGGCAGGGTCATTCTTGAGAGAGCCATTAAGGGTGGTTTTGAGGACCAGATGTATTTAGTCATAATAGAAGAGCAGGTTTGAATGGCTTTCTTTGGGAAGGGATATGGTATTGTGCGGAAGAGATACATGAGTTTAGGCAATAAGGACATTTTAAATGCCGCCATCCGTCCCAGCCAAGAGACCTCATAGGAAGACCAGGCTTTCGTAAGTGCTTCTAATGACTCAATCAGGGGGGTTAAGTTGACAGAGAAGGCGTCTGCAGTGGAGATAGGGATATTGATACCCAGGTATTTTATCGTGCTAGATCGCCAGTTGTATGGAAAGGAGGCTTGGAGTGTTGGGATGGAATGAGATAGGTTGAGGGGAAGGGCGTCTGTTTTAGTTGTATTTAATTTATAGTAAGATGCAAGGCTATAGGCATCTAAGACAGAGTGTAGGACTGGGAGAGTTGTAGTAGGGTTAGAAATAAAGAGGAGGACATCATCTGCGAAGAGACTCAGTTTGTGTAAGGATGTGCCAATTCGAATCGGAGGTATGTGGGGGTTGTCTCTTATTTTAGTTGCCAGGGGTTCGATTGATAAGACAAAGATTAGAGGGGATAGGGGGCAGCCTTGTCTGGTGCCATTCGTGATAGGGAAAGGGTCGGATAAGAAGCCCCCGTTGTATACCCGGGCCGTAGGAGAGCTGTACAGTGCTAGGATAGAGGAGAGGATACGGTCTTTGAATCCGAATCTTAGAAGGGTTTGGCGCATGTACATCCAATTTAATCTATCAAAGGCCTTCTCAGCGTCTAGTGATAGCAAAAGAAGGCCCTGGTCTCCAGCTAGGGAATCTATCAAGTTGAAGACCCGGCGTGTATTGTCAGACGGTTGTCTCCCAGGGACGAATCCAGTCTGGTCCTGGTGTATCAGGGAGGGGAGGAACTTGTTGATGCGTGTGGCAATCATTTTGGCATATAATTTGATATCGCAGTTTAGGAGCGCTATTGGTCGGTAGTTATGTACAAAGGCGGGGTCTTTTCCGGGTTTAGGAATTGTGACAATACGCGCTTCTAAGAGTTCTGAGGGGAGGGAACCGTGGTCTGAGAATGTGTTAAATAGTGTAGTCAGGAGGGGAGAGAGGGCGACATGGAAAGTAGAATAAAAGTCAGAAACAAAGCCGTCTGGGCCGGGTGCTTTATTCTTGGGTGTGGACTTAATTGCTGCCGAAATTTCGTCTTCGGACCACGTGGAATTCAAAGAGGCCAGCTGGTCCTGTGTGAGGGATGGAAGGGAAAGACCTTCTAGAAAAGAGGAAATAGACGGAGGGGTGGGTTGAGGAGTGGAAGGGTCAGTTGCTAGGTTATATAATTTGGCGTAATAGTTTGCAAATTGGTTCGTAATATCTTTGGGGTTCAAGATTTTTTGTTTGGTGGGAGAGTAGATACATTTAATTTTATTCCTAGCTTGTTGGACACGTAGTTTGCGTGCTAGCATTTTGCCTGCTTTGTTACCTAGTAGATAAAATTTGTGGCGCATTCTATTCAAGGCTGCTTGGGTGCGAGCGAGGAGCAACTTTTGTAGCTGGCCTCGGACTTTGGAGATCTCGATTTTAAGTGTTTTGGAGGGGAGGGCCCTATTCTTGGTCTCGAGGTCCAGCAGGTCGTCCTCCAGTGTCTTTTGCTTTTGTTGGGCTTGTTTTTTGAGAGTGGCGCCGGCTTGAATAGCGGCACCTCGTGTAACGGCTTTAAAGGCACACCAATGGATGATAGGGGAGGTATCTTGGGGTGAGTTCGTGGCTAAGTAGGAGTCAATGGAGTCAGTGATTATTTTTTTTGACAAGGGGTTATTTAGAAGATAGGGATATAGGCGCCATTGCCGGGAAGGGTTGTGGGTACCCTGGAGATTCCACTGCCAGAGAACTGGGGCGTGGTCCGACCATGTGATTGGTAGGATATCTATATTTTTAGTTCTCTGGAGAGACCATTTATCGCATAGAATCAGGTCGATTCTGGAGTAAGAGTTATGGACAAGGGAATGGAATGTGTAGTCTCGTCCTGAGGGGTTTTGTGTCCTCCAGACGTCGTATAGGTCGAATTCTGCAAGCAAGTTGCGGAAGGCAAGGGATGGGCCAGAGGTGGTGGATGGGGCAGGGTGGGGGAAGTGGCGGGACTTATCCAATTTAGGGTCTAGGACAAGATTATAGTCACCCAAAACTACTAAAGAGCCCTTTAGTGCATTCCGTATAGTGAGGAATAGTTTTCTCAGAAAGGGGACCTGGTTAGAGTTAGGCGCGTATAAAGATACTAGGGTAACTGGCTTGTCATCGAGGAGACCTGTGAGGATAATGTATCGGCCATTTTTGTCTGAGATTTGAGAATGGAGGGAAAAGGAGACATTTTTGTTGAAGAGGATGGCCACACCATTTCTTTTGGAAGGACCATTGGCAAAGAAACCTACTGGGAAATAGCTGTTCTTGAAGAGGGGGGGGTTGTTAGAAGAGAAGTGGGTTTCTTGTAGTGCTACTACATCTGCTTTTTGCTGGTGGAAGAAGGAGAGGGCTAGCCTACGCTTATTGGGAGAGTTTAGTCCTTTAACATTAAGAGAAATAAGGTTCAGCATTGGTAACCTAGGTTAGGTATGATAAAGGGAGGTCTCTGATGGTCTATTGAGGCGTATCTGTACCGAGTACTGATGGACAGAGGAAGGGAGGAGCGTGGGCCGAGTCTGGAGCTCGGGAGGAGGGGGGGGATGTGGGGAAGACATGGATCAGGATTAAAACGAGTGGGGAGGAGGTAACCAACAAAAAGAAAAAGAAAAGGTCCGGTATATTGGACCTGCATGACTACTGCAGGGGAAAGGGAAAACATTCGGGGGTTTGCAGTAGTGCGGAAAAAGGTGGGGGCGGGCTGGGTAAACCTGCGCCGCCACTCAATAAACACTTCTAAAAGAATTACCCTAGGGCACTAAAATCTTATGTGGACAATTGGAGTTAGGAAATATTTGCACCCTAGAACATGAACAGGTAAATAGTAGGTGTCTGTAACTGAAACCGTAACCGGGCGTTAAGTCGCCCAATGAAAATAAATCAACATTTAAACAACATGTGAGGGAGTAGTCCCGTAACTTGTGGGTCTATAAGACAAACTTATAATAAGATATATCATGTCAATTATAGGAAGAGACATAAAAAGGATATTTTCAGTTCCCCCATTCAGGGGGGAGAAGGTCTGCAGCCTCTGCGGACCCAAGGTGTTGGAGGGTGGATTTTGGAAAGATCCAACTCGACTATCCACAGACTCAGGAATTCGACCAATCATGGCTGACGTTGGTGGCACGTGCAGATGTAGACGGTTTCGAGATGGAAATGTCCCAGTCCAGCAACAACTTCACACCTGCATCCAAAGAGGAGATTATGTATGTCGAGTCTTCATACGAGATTATCAGTTTAACCGGGAATCCCCAACGGTAGCGGATGTCGTGGGATCTCAAAGCGAGGGTAATGGGGGTAAAAGCACGTCTCTTTGCTATGGTAGCGGCTGAGAAGTCTTGGAATATTTGGAGTCCGCCTAGGATATCCGTGTTTTTGGATTCTCTAGCGGCCCTCATAATGCGCTCCTTAACTGGGAAGAAATGGACTCGTAGGAGGGTGTCTTTAGGGAGGTCGGACGAGACGGATCGGGGTCTAGGGAGTCGGTGGATACGGTCAATCAGGAGCTCCGAGTCGTCCGCTTTGGGGAGGAGTTTCTTAAATAGGGCAGTGGCGTAGGCTTCCAGATCCGAATTAGGGACTGAGTCTGGGATGCCTCGGATTTTTATGTTGTTCCGCCTTGATCTGTCCTCCATATCTGCCAATTTGGATTTGAATTGGTCCAGATCTTGCTGTTGGCGATCATGGGATGAGAGTAGGTCATTGTGAGAGGAGACCAATTCCTCCATCTTGCGTTCTAAATGATCCGTCCTGTCTCCCAAAACGACCAGCTCAGTTTTGACCTCGCGGATGGCAGAGGTCAGATCTTTAGAGAGTTCAGATTTGAAGGCGGACAAGATCTGGCAGAGAGATCTTACTGTTAGGGGGGCATCCGACTCGCAGTCCACTCCCGATACTGAGAAAGCCGTGGACAAAACAGTGGGGCCCAAGGGGTCCGTTGTGGCAGAGGGAGATGATACGCTTTGTAGAGGGGATATTTGAAGGGATTTACGTGGGGGGTTGGAGACTTTCGGAGGTAATGTCTCCTTTTTCTTTGTGGGAGCCATTTCTCGTCAGCAGCAGCGCACCGTAGATCACAAAGAGACGTGTTTCAGGGGAGAGGCCGGTCAGCTTAAAGTGGTGAAACAGGGGTACTCAGTCACATTTATGGAGGTTTCGTGTTACTCAGACAGGCATGAGTGGCGGCAGCTGGTTAGAGAACAATTACATTATGGAGGACACTATGAACCTTGTGATGGAGGGAGTAATTGCAGGAGCAGATCTGAGCTGGGAGAAAAGCTAAACGTGGCTATCAGACCTAGGTAGGGTGAGAACTCGGTCCGTCCTGGGGGTGATGCGGCAGAGGTATAGGGTGTACTTTAAGGCCCCGTTCACTTGGGGACTGGGGTGAATCTTAGGGAGGATGTGGGGCTTGGTGTTCGTCGCCCACAAGAGCTGGGTCGCCTCCTCTTGCCCCTATTTGAAATAGGTGCAGGCTGCGGGGGGTATAACTTTCAGCCCCTCTATTATTAAGATAAGAGGGGTATTGTGACGATGTACAGGAGACCTCTCATTACAGGGCGGTAGCTTGTTTGGAGTAACCCCGTCCGGGGGTCTCAAATGCCCCGTTTCTGGCGGCTGCGGCAATGCCCAAGCGTTGGGATGGGGGAGGCAGAGCGTGCATACAAGGGGGGGCCCTGGGAAGGGTGAGGGAGGGTTAATCACGGCGGCACCGGCCGGACCCCTAGCTAATCAGGGAGAGCAGGGAGAGCACCTCTTACCCTCTGGCTGCCGGCCTCAGCAGCGGATCCGCCTCGGGCACCTCAGTCGCCAGAGGCTGCGGCGCCGATAGAGCGTGTGCCGGGTCAGTCACTGCACGTCGCGTCTCCCGATGCAGGCCCCCGGCAGAGTCCCAGCAAGATGGCGGCCGCACCCGTCTCGGCGCCCGGATCTCCAGAGGGCGACGTTGCCGAACTTCCACGGGGGTTAGTATATGGAGGGGGGAACCAGTAGGCTCCACACAGGGTTCCGCGATCGCCGAGGGGGATCCACCAGCCGTCGGCACGGCTCCAGGGGCACAGGTCGGGACACGCAGCTACTCCAGGCCCCGGCTTCAGTCCGGGGAGAAGGCCGCAACCCGCGGGAGCGCTTACAAGCACTCCTCGATTCCGCGGCGTCTCCCCAGGGCAGTCCCAACCGGCTGGAGGGCAGTGGGAGAGATGTCCCAGGTTAGATGGGTGAACACAAGTTGGGGAAATATGATTTTGTTGGGGCTATATGCAGGAGCTCCCAAACTGCGTGTCTTGCTCCTTCAACAGCCAAGCCACGCCCCCAATAGGGGCACTTTTAAAATTTTCATTTTTGACCAAAATCGATGGGTCCGGGGCTTATGGAATTTCTCATATGCCCCAAAACCGTTGAAGCTCCTGTTCAAAAATCATGCTCCGAAATCAACTTTTTTCATCTCAGGGATTCATTTTGGGATGGTAACTAAAGTTTAAAGCATAAATAGGGGCACTTTTAAAATTTTCATTTTTGACCAAAATCGATGGGTCCGGGGCTTAGGGAATTTCTCATATGCCCCAAATCCGTTGAAGCTCCTGTTCAAAAATCATGCTCCAAAATCAACTTTTTTCATCTCAGGGATTCATTTTGGGATGGTAACTAAAGTTTAAAGCAGAAATAGGGGCACTTTTAAAATTTTCATTTTTGACCAAAATTGATGGGTCCGGGGCTTAGGGAATTTCTCATATGCCACAAAACCGTTGAAGCTCCTGTTCAAAAATCATGCTCCGAAATCAACTTTTTTCATCTCAGGGATTCATTTTGGGATGGTAACTAAAGTTTAAAGCAGAAATAGGGGCACTTTTAAAATTTTCATTTTTGACTAAAATCGATGGGTCCGGGGCTTAGGGAATTTCTCATATGCCACAAAACCGTTGAAGCTCCTGTTCAAAAATCATGCTCCGAAATCAACTTTTTTCATCTCAGGGATTCATTTTGGGATGGTAACTAAAGTTTAAAGCAGAAATAGGGGCACTTTTAAAATTTTCATTTTTGACCAAAATCGATGGGTCCGGGGCTTAGGGAATTTCTCATATGCCCCAAATCCGTTGAAGCTCCTGTTCAAAAATCATGCTCCGAAAGCAACTTTTTTCATCTCAGGGATTCATTTTGGGATGGTAACTAAAGTTTAAAGCAGAAATAGGGGCACTTTTAAAATTTTCATTTTTGACCAAAATCGATGGGTCCGGGGCTTAGGGAATTTCTCATATGCCACAAAACCGTTGAAGCTCCTGTTCAAAAATCATGCTCCGAAATCAACTTTTTTCATCTCAGGGATTCATTTTGGGATGGTAACTAAAGTTTAAAGCAGAAATAGGGGCACTGTTAAAATTTTCATTTTTGACCAAAATTGATGGGTCCGGGGCTTAGGGAATTTCTCATATGCCCCAAATCCGTTGAAGCTCCTGTTCAAAAATCATGCTCCGAAATCAACTTTTTTCATCTCAGGGATTCATTTTGGGATGGTAACTAAAGTTTAAAGCAGAAATAGGGGCACTTTTAAAATTTTCATTTTTGACCAAAATCGATGAGTCCGGGGCTTAGGGAATTTCTCATATGCCCCAAAACCGTTGAAGCTCCTGTTCAAAAATCATGCTCCGAAATCAACTTTTTTCATCTCAGGGATTCATTTTGGGATGGTAACTAAAGTTTAAAGCAGAAATAGGGGCACTTTTAAAATTTTCATTTTTGACCAAAATCGATGGGTCCGGGGCTTAGGGAATTTCTCATATGCCACAAAACCGTTGAAGCTCCTGTTCAAAAATCATGCTCTGAAATCAACTTTTTTCATCTCAGGGATTCATTTTGGGATGGTAACTAAAGTTTAAAGCAGAAATAGGGGCACTTTTAAAATTTTCATTTTTGACTAAAATCGATGGGTCCGGGGCTTAGGGAATTTCTCATATGCCACAAAACCGTTGAAGCTCCTGTTCAAAAATCATGCTCCGAAATCAACTTTTTTCATCTCAGGGATTCATTTTGGGATGGTAACTAAAGTTTAAAGCAGAAATAGGGGCACTTTTAAAATTTTCATTTTTGACCAAAATCGATGGGTCCGGGGCTTAGGGAATTTCTCATATGCCCCAAATCCGTTGAAGCTCCTGTTCAAAAATCATGCTCCGAAAGCAACTTTTTTCATCTCAGGGATTCATTTTGGGATGGTAACTAAAGTTTAAAGCAGAAATAGGGGCACTTTTAAAATTTTCATTTTTGACCAAAATCGATGGGTCCGGGGCTTAGGGAATTTCTCATATGCCACAAAACCGTTGAAGCTCCTGTTCAAAAATCATGCTCCGAAATCAACTTTTTTCATCTCAGGGATTCATTTTGGGATGGTAACTAAAGTTTAAAGCAGAAATAGGGGCACTGTTAAAATTTTCATTTTTGACCAAAATCGATGGGTCCGGGGCTTAGGGAATTTCTCATATGCCCCAAATCCGTTGAAGCTCCTGTTCAAAAATCATGCTCCGAAATCAACTTTTTTCATCTCAGGGATTCATTTTGGGATGGTAACTAAAGTTTAAAGCAGAAATAGGGGCACTTTTAACATTTTCATTTTTGACCAAAATCGATGAGTCCGGGGCTTAGGGAATTTCTCATATGCCCCAAAACCGTTGAAGCTCCTGTTCAAAAATCATGCTCCGAAATCAACTTTTTTCATCTCAGGGATTCATTTTGGGATGGTAACTAAAGTTTAAAGCAGAAATAGGGGCACTTTTAAAATTTTCATTTTTGACCAAAATCGATGGGTCCGGGGCTTAGGGAATTTCTCATATGCCCCAAAACCGTTGAAGCTCCTGTTCAAAAATCATGCTCCGAAATCAACTTTTTTCATCTCAGGGATTCATTTTGGGATGGTAACTAAAGTTTAAAGCAGAAATAGGGGCACTTTTAAAATTTTCATTTTTGACCAAAATCGATGGGTCCGGGGCTTAGGGAATTTCTCATATGCCACAAAACCGTTGAAGCTCCTGTTCAAAAATCATGCTCTGAAATCAACTTTTTTCATCTCAGGGATTCATTTTGGGATGGTAACTAAAGTTTAAAGCAGAAATAGGGGCACTTTTAAAATTTTCATTTTTGACCAAAATCGATGGGTCCGGGGCTTATGGAATTTCTCATATGCCCCAAAACCGTTGAAGCTCCTGTTCAAAAATCATGCTCCGAAATCAACTTTTTTCATCTCAGGGATTCATTTTGGGATGGTAACTAAAGTTTAAAGCATAAATAGGGGCACTTTTAAAATTTTCATTTTTGACCAAAATCGATGGGTCCGGGGCTTAGGGAATTTCTCATATGCCCCAAATCCGTTGAAGCTCCTGTTCAAAAATCATGCTCCAAAATCAACTTTTTTCATCTCAGGGATTCATTTTGGGATGGTAACTAAAGTTTAAAGCAGAAATAGGGGCACTTTTAAAATTTTCATTTTTGACCAAAATCGATGGGTCCGGGGCTTAGGGAATTTCTCATATGCCACAAAACCGTTGAAGCTCCTGTTCAAAAATCATGCTCTGAAATCAACTTTTTTCATCTCAGGGATTCATTTTGGGATGGTAACTAAAGCTTAAAGCAGAAATAGGGGCACTTTTAAAATTTTCATTTTTGACCAAAATCGATGGGTCCGGGGCTTAGGGAATTTCTCATATGCCACAAAACCGTTGAAGCTCCTGTTCAAAAATCATGCTCTGAAATCAACTTTTTTCATCTCAGGGATTCATTTTGGGATGGTAACTAAAGTTTAAAGCAGAAATAGGGGCACTTTTAAAATTTTCATTTTTGACCAAAATCGATGGGTCCGGGGCTTAGGGAATTTCTCATATGCCACAAAACCGTTGAAGCTCCTATTCAAACATCATGCTCCGAAATCAACTTTTTTCATCTCAGGGATTCATTTTGGGATGGTAACTAAAGTTTAAAGCAGAAATAGGGGCACTGTTAAAATTTTCATTTTTGACCAAAATCGATGGGTCCGGGGCTTAGGGAATTTCTCATATGCCCCAAATCCGTTGAAGCTCCTGTTCAAAAATCATGCTCCGAAATCAACTTTTTTCATCTCAGGGATTCATTTTGGGATGGTAACTAAAGTTTAAAGCAGAAATAGGGGCACTTTTAAAATTTTCATTTTTGACCAAAATCGATGGGTCCGGGGCTTAGGGAATTTCTCATATGCCACAAAACCATTGAAGCTCCTGTTCAAAAATCATGCTCCGAAATCAACTTTTTTCATCTCAGGGATTCATTTTGGGATGGTAACTAAAGTTTAAAGCAGAAATAGGGGCACTTTTAAAATTTTCATTTTTGACCAAAATCGATGAGTCCGGGGCTTAGGGAATTTCTCATATGCCCCAAAACCGTTGAAGCTCCTGTTCAAAAATCATGCTCCGAAATCAACTTTTTTCATCTCAGGGATTCATTTTGGGATGGTAACTAAAGTTTAAAGCAGAAATAGGGGCACTTTTAAAATTTTCATTTTTGACCAAAATCAATGGGTCCGGGGCTTAGGGAATTTCTCATATGCCCCAAATCCGTTGAAGCTCCTGTTCAAAAATCATGCTCCAAAATCAACTTTTTTCATCTCAGGGATTCATTTTGGGATGGTAACTAAAGTTTAAAGCAGAAATAGGGGCACTTTTAAAATTTTCATTTTTGACCAAAATCGATGGGTCCGGGGCTTATGGAATTTCTCATATGCCCCAAAACCGTTGAAGCTCCTGTTCAAAAATCATGCTCCGAAATCAACTTTTTTCATCTCAGGGATTCATTTTGGGATGGTAACTAAAGTTTAAAGCAGAAATAGGGGCACTTTTAAAATTTTCATTTTTGACCAGAATCGATGGGTTCGGGGCTTAGGGAATTTCTCATATGCCCCAAATCCGTTGAAGCTCCTGTTCAAAAATCATGCTTCGAAATCAACTTTTTTCATCTCAGGGAATTATTTTGGGATGGTAACTAAAGTTTAAAGCAGAAATAGGGGCACTTTTAAAATTTTCATTTTTGACCAAAATCGATGGGTCCGGGGCTTAGGGAATTTCTCATATGCCACAAAACCGTTGAAGCTCCTGTTCAAAAATCATGCTCCGAAATCAACTTTTTTCATCTCAGGGATTCATTTTGGGATGGTAACTAAAGTTTAAAGCAGAAATAGGGGCACTTTTAACATTTTCATTTTTGACCAAAATCGATGGGTCCGGGGCTTAGGGAATTTCTCATATGCCACAAAACCGTTGAAGCTCCTGTTCAAAAATCATGCTCCGAAATCAACTTTTTTCATCTCAGGGATTCATTTTGGGATGGTAACTAAAGTTTAAAGCAGAAATAGGGGCACTTTTAAAATTTTCATTTTTGACCAAAATCGATGGGTCCGGGGCTTAGGGAATTTCTCATATGCCACAAAACCGTTGAAGCTCCTGTTCAAAAATCATGCTCCGAAGTCAACTTTTTTCATCTCAGGGATTCATTTTGGGATGGTAACTAAAGTTTAAAGCAGAAATAGGGGCACCTTTAAAATTTTCATTTTTGACCAAAATCGATGGGTCCGGGGCTTAGGGAATTTCTCATATGCCACAAAACCGTTGAAGCTCCTGTTCAAAAATCATGCTCCGAAGTCAACTTTTTTCATCTCAGGGATTCATTTTGGGATGGTAACTAAAGTTTAAAGCAGAAATAGGGGCACTGTTAAAATTTTCATTTTTGACCAAAATCGATGGGTCCGGGGCTTAGGGAATTTCTCATATGCCCCAAATCCGTTGAAGCTCCTGTTCAAAAATCATGCTCCGAAATCAACTTTTTTCATCTCAGGGATTCATTTTGGGATGGTAACTAAAGTTTAAAGCAGAAATAGGGGAACTTTTAAAATTTTCATTTTTGACCAAAATCGATGGGTCCGGGGCTTAAGGGAATTTCTCATATGCCCCAAATCCGTTGAAGCTCCTGTTCAAAAATCATGCTCCAAAATCAACTTTTTTCATCTCAGGGATTCATTTTGGGATGGTAACTAAAGTTTAAAGCAGAAATAGGGGCACTTTTAAAATTTTCATTTTTGACCAAAATCGATGGGTCCGGGGCTTAGGGAATTTCTCATATGCCACAAAACCGTTGAAGCTCCTGTTCAAAAATCATGCTCCGAAATAAACTTTTTTCATCTCAGGGATTCATTTTGGGATGGTAACTAAAGTTTAAAGCAGAAATAGGGGCACTTTTAACATTTTCATTTTTGACCAAAATCGATGGGTCCGGGGCTTAGGGAATTTCTCATATGCCACAAAACCGTTGAAGCTCCTGTTCAAAAATCATGCTCTGAAATCAACTTTTTTCATCTCAGTGATTCATTTTGGGATGGTAACTAAAGTTTAAAGCAGAAATAGGGGCACTTTTAAAATTTTCATTTTTGACCAAAATCGATGGGTCCGGGGCTTATGGAATTTCTCATATGCCCCAAAACCGTTGAAGCTCCTGTTCAAAAATCATGCTCCGAAATCAACTTTTTTCATCTCAGGGATTCATTGTGGGATGGTAACTAAAGTTTAAAGCAGAAATAGGGGCACTTTTAAAATTTTCATTTTTGACCAAAATCGATGGGTCCGGGGCTTAGGGAATTTCTCATATGCCACAAAACCGTTGAAGCTCCTGTTCAAAAATCATGCTCCGAAATCAACTTTTTTCATCTCAGGGATTCATTTTGGGATGGTAACTAAAGTTTAAAGCAGAAATAGGGGCACTTTTAAAATTTTCATTTTTGACCAAAATCGATGGGTCCGGGGCTTAGGGAATTTCTCATATGCCACAAAACAGTTGAAGCTCCTGTTCAAAAATCATGCTCTGAAATCAACTTTTTTCATCTCAGGGATTCATTTTGGGATGGTAACTAAAGTTTAAAGCAGAAATAGGGGCACCTTTAAAATGTTCATTTTTGACCAAAATCGATGGGTCCGGGGCTTAGGGAATTTCTCATATGCCACAAAACAGTTGAAGCTCCTGTTCAAAAATCATGCTCTGAAATCAACTTTTTTCATCTCAGGGATTCATTTTGGGATGGTAACTAAAGTTTAAAGCAGAAATAGGGGCACTTTTAACATTTTCATTTTTGACCAAAATCGATGGGTCCGGGGCTTAGGGAATTTCTCATATGCCACAAAACCGTTGAAGCTCCTGTTCAAAAATCATGCTCTGAAATCAACTTTTTTCATCTCAGGGATTCATTTTGGGATGGTAACTAAAGTTTAAAGCAGAAATAGGGGCACTTTTAAAATTTTCATTTTTGACCAAAATCGATGGGTCCGGGGCTTAGGGAATTTCTCATATGCCACAAAACCGTTGAAGCTCCTGTTCAAAAATCATGCTCTGAAATCAACTTTTTTCATCTCAGGGATTCATTTTGGGATGGTAACTAAAGTTTAAAGCAGAAATAGGGGCACTTTTAAAATTTTCATTTTTGACCAAAATCGATGGGTCCGGGGCTTATGGAATTTCTCATATGCCCCAAAACCGTTGAAGCTCCTGTTCAAAAATCATGCTCCGAAATCAACTTTTTTCATCTCAGGGATTCATTTTGGGATGGTAACTAAAGTTTAAAGCAGAAATAGGGGCACTTTTAAAATTTTCATTTTTGACCAAAATCGATGGGTCCGGGGCTTAGGGAATTTCTCATATGCCACAAAACCGTTGAAGCTCCTGTTCAAAAATCATGCTCCGAAATCAACTTTTTTCATCTCAGGGATTCATTTTGGGATGGTAACTAAAGTTTAAAGCAGAAATAGGGGCACTTTTAACATTTTCATTTTTGACCAAAATCGATGGGTCCGGGGCTTAGGGAATTTCTCATATGCCACAAAACCGTTGAAGCTCCTGTTCAAAAATCATGCTCCGAAATCAACTTTTTTCATCTCAGGGATTCATTTTGGGATGGTAACTAAAGTTTAAAGCAGAAATAGGGGCACTTTTAAAATTTTCATTTTTGACCCAAATCGATGGGTCTGGGGCTTAGGGAATTTCTCATATGCCCCAAATCCGTTGAAGCTCCTGTTCAAAAATCATGCTCCGAAAGCAACTTTTTTCATCTCAGGGATTCATTTTGGGATGGTAACTAAAGTTTAAAGCAGAAATAGGGGCACTTTTAAAATTTTCATTTTTGACCAAAATCGATGGGTCCGGGGCTTAGGGAATTTCTCATATGCCACAAAACCGTTGAAGCTCCTGTTCAAAAATCATGCTCCGAAATAAACTTTTTTCATCTCAGGGATTCATTTTGGGATGGTAACTAAAGTTTAAAGCAGAAATAGGGGCACTTTTAACATTTTCATTTTTGACCAAAATCGATGGGTCCGGGGCTTAGGGAATTTCTCATATGCCCCAAATCCGTTGAAGCTCCTGTTCAAAAATCATGCTCCGAAAGCAACTTTTTTCATCTCAGGGATTCATTTTGGGATGGTAACTAAAGTTTAAAGCAGAAATAGGGGCACTTTTAAAATTTTCATTTTTGACCAAAATCGATGGGTCCGGGGCTTATGGAATTTCTCATATGCCCCAAAACCGTTGAAGCTCCTGTTCAAAAATCATGCTCCGAAATCAACTTTTTTCATCTCAGGGATTCATTGTGGGATGGTAACTAAAGTTTAAAGCAGAAATAGGGGCACTTTTAAAATTTTCATTTTTGACCAAAATCGATGGGTTCGGGGCTTAGGGAATTTCTCATATGCCACAAAACAGTTGAAGCTCCTGTTCAAAAATCATGCTCTGAAATCAACTTTTTTCATCTCAGGGATTCATTTTGGGATGGTAACTAAAGTTTAAAGCAGAAATAGGGGCACCTTTAAAATGTTCATTTTTGACCAAAATCGATGGGTCCGGGGCTTAGGGAATTTCTCATATGCCACAAAACAGTTGAAGCTCCTGTTCAAAAATCATGCTCTGAAATCAACTTTTTTCATCTCAGGGATTCATTTTGGGATGGTAACTAAAGTTTAAAGCAGAAATAGGGGCACTTTTAACATTTTCATTTTTGACCAAAATCGATGGGTCCGGGGCTTAGGGAATTTCTCATATGCCACAAAACCGTTGAAGCTCCTGTTCAAAAATCATGCACTGAAATCAACTTTTTTCATCTCAGGGATTCATTTTGGGAAGGTAACTAAAGTTTAAAGCAGAAATAGGGGCACCTTTAAAATTTTCATTTTTGACCAAAATCGATGGGTCCGGGGCTTAGGGAATTTCTCATATGCCACAAAACCGTTGAAGCTCCTGTTCAAAAATCATGCTCTGAAATCAACTTTTTTCATCTCAGGGATTCATTTTGGGATGGTAACTAAAGTTTAAAGCAGAAATAGGGGCACTTTTAAAATTTTCATTTTTGACCAAAATCGATGGGTCCGGGGCTTAGGGAATTTCTCATATGCCACAAAACCGTTAAAGCTCCTGTTCAAAAATCATGCTCTGAAATCAACTTTTTTCATCTCAGGGATTCATTTTGGGATGGTAACTAAAGTTTAAAGCAGAAATAGGGGCACTTTTAAAATTTTAATTTTTGACCAAAATCGATGGGTCTGGGGCTTAAGGAATTTCTCATATGCCCCAAAACTGTTGAAGCTCCTGTTCAAAAATCATGCTCCGAAATCAACTTTTTTCATCTCAGGGAATTATTTTGGGATGGTAACTAAAGTTTAAAGCAGAAATAGGGGCACTTTTAAAATTTTCATTTTTGACCAAAATCGATGGGTCCGGGGCTTAGGGAATTTCTCATATGCCACAAAACCGTTGAAGCTCCTGTTCAAAAATCATGCTCCGAAATCAACTTTTTTCATCTCAGGGATTCATTTTGGGATGGTAACTAAAGTTTAAAGCAGAAATAGGGGCACTTTTAACATTTTCATTTTTGACCAAAATCGATGGGTCCGGGGCTTAGGGAATTTCTCATATGCCACAAAACCGTTGAAGCTCCTGTTCAAAAATCATGCTCCGAAATCAACTTTTTTCATCTCAGGGATTCATTTTGGGATGGTAACTAAAGTTTAAAGCAGAAATAGGGGCACTTTTAAAATTTTCATTTTTGACCAAAATCGATGGGTCCGGGGCTTAGGGAATTTCTCATATGCCACAAAACCGTTGAAGCTCCTGTTCAAAAATCATGCTCCGAAGTCAACTTTTTTCATCTCAGGGATTCATTTTGGGATGGTAACTAAAGTTTAAAGCAGAAATAGGGGCACCTTTAAAATTTTCATTTTTGACCAAAATCGATGGGTCCGGGGCTTAGGGAATTTCTCATATGCCACAAAACCGTTGAAGCTCCTGTTCAAAAATCATGCTCCGAAGTCAACTTTTTTCATCTCAGGGATTCATTTTGGGATGGTAACTAAAGTTTAAAGCAGAAAAAGGGGCACTGTTAAAATTTTCATTTTTGACCAAAATCGATGGGTCCGGGGCTTAGGGAATTTCTCATATGCCCCAAATCCGTTGAAGCTCCTGTTCAAAAATCATGCTCCGAAATCAACTTTTTTCATCTCAGGGATTCATTTTGGGATGGTAACTAAAGTTTAAAGCAGAAATAGGGGAACTTTTAAAATTTTCATTTTTGACCAAAATCGATGGGTCCGGGGCTTAGGGAATTTCTCATATGCCACAAAACCGTTGAAGCTCCTGTTCAAAAATCATGCTCTGAAATCAACTTTTTTCATCTCAGTGATTCATTTTGGGATGGTAACTAAAGTTTAAAGCAGAAATAGGGGCACTTTTAACATTTTCATTTTTGACCAAAATCGATGGGTCCGGGGCTTATGGAATTTCTCATATGCCCCAAAACCGTTGAAGCTCCTGTTCAAAAATCATGCTCCGAAATCAACTTTTTTCATCTCAGGGATTCATTGTGGGATGGTAACTAAAGTTTAAAGCAGAAATAGGGGCACTTTTAAAATTTTCATTTTTGACCAAAATCGATGGGTCCGGGGCTTAGGGAATTTCTCATATGCCACAAAACCGTTGAAGCTCCTGTTCAAAAATCATGCTCCGAAATCAACTTTTTTCATCTCAGGGATTCATTTTGGGATGGTAACTAAAGTTTAAAGCAGAAATAGGGGCACTTTTAAAATTTTCATTTTTGACCAAAATCGATGGGTCCGGGGCTTAGGGAATTTCTCATATGCCACAAAACAGTTGAAGCTCCTGTTCAAAAATCATGCTCTGAAATCAACTTTTTTCATCTCAGGGATTCATTTTGGGATGGTAACTAAAGTTTAAAGCAGAAATAGGGGCACCTTTAAAATGTTCATTTTTGACCAAAATCGATGGGTCCGGGGCTTAGGGAATTTCTCATATGCCACAAAACAGTTGAAGCTCCTGTTCAAAAATCATGCTCTGAAATCAACTTTTTTCATCTCAGGGATTCATTTTGGGATGGTAACTAAAGTTTAAAGCAGAAATAGGGGCACTTTTAACATTTTCATTTTTGACCAAAATCGATGGGTCCGGGGCTTAGGGAATTTCTCATATGCCACAAAACCGTTGAAGCTCCTGTTCAAAAATCATGCTCTGAAATCAACTTTTTTCATCTCAGGGATTCATTTTGGGATGGTAACTAAAGTTTAAAGCAGAAATAGGGGCACTTTTAAAATTTTCATTTTTGACCAAAATCGATGGGTCCGGGGCTTAGGGAATTTCTCATATGCCACAAAACCGTTGAAGCTCCTGTTCAAAAATCATGCTCCGAAATCAACTTTTTTCATCTCAGGGATTCATTTTGGGATGGTAACTAAAGTTTAAAGCAGAAATAGGGGCACTTTTAAAATTTTCATTTTTGACCAAAATCGATGGGTCCGGGGCTTAGGGAATTTCTCATATGCCCCAAATCCGTTGAAGCTCCTGTTCAAAAATCATGCTCCGAAAGCAACTTTTTTCATCTCAGGGATTCATTTTGGGATGGTAACTAAAGTTTAAAGCAGAAATAGGGGCACTTTTAAAATTTTCATTTTTGACCAAAATCGATGGGTCCGGGGCTTAGGGAATTTCTCATATGCCCCAAATCCGTTGAAGCTCCTGTTCAAAAATCATGCTCCGAAAGCAACTTTTTTCATCTCAGGGATTCATTTTGGGATGGTAACTAAAGTTTAAAGCAGAAATAGGGGCACTTTTAAAATTTTCATTTTTGACCAAAATCGATGGGTCCGGGGGCTTAGGGAATTTCTCATATGCCACAAAACCGTTGAAGCTCCTGTTCAAAAATCATGCTCCGAAGTCAACTTTTTTCATCTCAGGGATTCATTTTGGGATGGTAACTAAAGTTTAAAGCAGAAATAGGGGCACTTTTAAAATTTTCATTTTTGACCAAAATCGATGGGTCCGGGGCTTATGGAATTTCTCATATGCCCCAAAACCGTTGAAGCTCCTGTTCAAAAATCATGCTCCGAAATCAACTTTTTTCATCTCAGGGATTCATTTTGGGATGGTAACTAAAGTTTAAAGCAGAAATAGGGGCACTTTTAAAATTTTCATTTTTGACCAGAATCGATGAATTTCTCATATGCCCCAAATCCGTTGAAGCTCCTGTTCAAAAATCATGCTCCGAAATCAACTTTTTTCATCTCAGGGAATTATTTTGGGATGGTAACTAAAGTTTAAAGCAGAAATAGGGGCACTTTTAAAATTTTCATTTTTGACCAAAATCGATGGGTCCGGGGGCTTAGGGAATTTCTCATATGCCACAAAACCGTTGAAGCTCCTGTTCAAAAATCATGCTCCGAAGTCAACTTTTTTCATCTCAGGGATTCATTTTGGGATGGTAACTAAAGTTTAAAGCAGAAATAGGGGCACTTTTAAAATTTTCATTTTTGACCAAAATCGATGGGTCCGGGGCTTATGGAATTTCTCATATGCCCCAAAACCGTTGAAGCTCCTGTTCAAAAATCATGCTCCGAAATCAACTTTTTTCATCTCAGGGATTCATTTTGGGATGGTAACTAAAGTTTAAAGCAGAAATAGGGGCACTTTTAAAATTTTCATTTTTGACCAGAATCGATGAATTTCTCATATGCCCCAAATCCGTTGAAGCTCCTGTTCAAAAATCATGCTCCGAAATCAACTTTTTTCATCTCAGGGAATTATTTTGGGATGGTAACTAAAGTTTAAAGCAGAAATAGGGGCACTTTTAAAATTTTCATTTTTGACCAAAATCGATGGGTCCGGGGCTTAGGGAATTTCTCATATGCCACAAAACCGTTGAAGCTCCTGTTCAAAAATCATGCTCCGAAATCAACTTTTTTCATCTCAGGGATTCATTTTGGGATGGTAACTAAAGTTTAAAGCAGAAATAGGGGCACTTTTAACATTTTCATTTTTGACCAAAATCGATGGGTCCGGGGCTTAGGGAATTTCTCATATGCCACAAAACCGTTGAAGCTCCTGTTCAAAAATCATGCTCCGAAATCAACTTTTTTCATCTCAGGGATTCATTTTGGGATGGTAACTAAAGTTTAAAGCAGAAATAGGGGCACTTTTAAAATTTTCATTTTTGACCAAAATCGATGGGTCCGGGGCTTAGGGAATTTCTCATATGCCCCAAATCCGTTGAAGCTCCTGTTCAAAAATCATGCTCCGAAAGCAACTTTTTTCATCTCAGGGATTCATTTTGGGATGGTAACTAAAGTTTAAAGCAGAAATAGGGGCACTTTTAAAATTTTCATTTTTGACCAAAATCGATGGGTCCGGGGGCTTAGGGAATTTCTCATATGCCACAAAACCGTTGAAGCTCCTGTTCAAAAATCATGCTCCGAAGTCAACTTTTTTCATCTCAGGGATTCATTTTGGGATGGTAACTAAAGTTTAAAGCAGAAATAGGGGCACCTTTAAAATTTTCATTTTTGACCAAAATCGATGGGTCCGGGGCTTAGGGAATTTCTCATATGCCACAAAACCGTTGAAGCTCCTGTTCAAAAATCATGCTCCGAAGTCAACTTTTTTCATCTCAGGGATTCATTTTGGGATGGTAACTAAAGTTTAAAGCAGAAATAGGGGCACTGTTAAAATTTTCATTTTTGACCAAAATCGATGGGTCCGGGGCTTAGGGAATTTCTCATATGCCCCAAATCCGTTGAAGCTCCTGTTCAAAAATCATGCTCCGAAATCAACTTTTTTCATCTCAGGGATTCATTTTGGGATGGTAACTAAAGTTTAAAGCAGAAATAGGGGAACTTTTAAAATTTTCATTTTTGACCAAAATCGATGGGTCCGGGGCTTAGGGAATTTCTCATATGCCCCAAATCCGTTGAAGCTCCTGTTCAAAAATCATGCTCCAAAATCAACTTTTTTCATCTCAGGGATTCATTTTGGGATGGTAACTAAAGTTTAAAGCAGAAATAGGGGCACTTTTAAAATTTTCATTTTTGACCAAAATCGATGGGTCCGGGGCTTAGGGAATTTCTCATATGCCCCAAAACCGTTGAAGCTCCTGTTCAAAAATCATGCTCCGAAATCAACTTTTTTCATCTCAGGGATTCATTGTGGGATGGTAACTAAAGTTTAAAGCAGAAATAGGGGCACTTTTAAAATTTTCATTTTTGACCAAAATCGATGGGTCCGGGGCTTAGGGAATTTCTCATATGCCACAAAACCGTTGAAGCTCCTGTTCAAAAATCATGCTCCGAAATCAACTTTTTTCATCTCAGGGATTCATTTTGGGATGGTAACTAAAGTTTAAAGCAGAAATAGGGGCACTTTTAAAATTTTCATTTTTGACCAAAATCGATGGGTCCGGGGCTTAGGGAATTTCTCATATGCCACAAAACAGTTGAAGCTCCTGTTCAAAAATCATGCTCTGAAATCAACTTTTTTCATCTCAGGGATTCATTTTGGGATGGTAACTAAAGTTTAAAGCAGAAATAGGGGCACCTTTAAAATGTTCATTTTTGACCAAAATCGATGGGTCCGGGGCTTAGGGAATTTCTCATATGCCACAAAACAGTTGAAGCTCCTGTTCAAAAATCATGCTCTGAAATCAACTTTTTTCATCTCAGGGATTCATTTTGGGATGGTAACTAAAGTTTAAAGCAGAAATAGGGGCACTTTTAACATTTTCATTTTTGACCAAAATCGATGGGTCCGGGGCTTAGGGAATTTCTCATATGCCACAAAACCGTTGAAGCTCCTGTTCAAAAATCATGCTCTGAAATCAACTTTTTTCATCTCAGGGATTCATTTTGGGATGGTAACTAAAGTTTAAAGCAGAAATAGGGGCACTTTTAAAATTTTCATTTTTGACCAAAATCGATGGGTCCGGGGCTTAGGGAATTTCTCATATGCCACAAAACCGTTGAAGCTCCTGTTCAAAAATCATGCTCCGAAATCAACTTTTTTCATCTCAGGGATTCATTTTGGGATGGTAACTAAAGTTTAAACCAGAAATAGGGGCACTTTTAAAATTTTCATTTTTGACCAAAATCGATGGGTCCGGGGCTTAGGGAATTTCTCATATGCCCCAAATCCGTTGAAGCTCCTGTTCAAAAATCATGCTCCGAAAGCAACTTTTTTCATCTCAGGGATTCATTTTGGGATGGTAACTAAAGTTTAAAGCAGAAATAGGGGCACTTTTAAAATTTTCATTTTTGACCAAAATCGATGGGTCCGGGGCTTAGGGAATTTCTCATATGCCCCAAATCCGTTGAAGCTCCTGTTCAAAAATCATGCTCCGAAAGCAACTTTTTTCATCTCAGGGATTCATTTTGGGATGGTAACTAAAGTTTAAAGCAGAAATAGGGGCACTTTTAAAATTTTCATTTTTGACCAAAATCGATGGGTCCGGGGGCTTAGGGAATTTCTCATATGCCACAAAACCGTTGAAGCTCCTGTTCAAAAATCATGCTCCGAAGTCAACTTTTTTCATCTCAGGGATTCATTTTGGGATGGTAACTAAAGTTTAAAGCAGAAATAGGGGCACTTTTAAAATTTTCATTTTTGACCAAAATCGATGGGTCCGGGGCTTATGGAATTTCTCATATGCCCCAAAACCGTTGAAGCTCCTGTTCAAAAATCATGCTCCGAAATCAACTTTTTTCATCTCAGGGATTCATTTTGGGATGGTAACTAAAGTTTAAAGCAGAAATAGGGGCACTTTTAAAATTTTCATTTTTGACCAGAATCGATGAATTTCTCATATGCCCCAAATCCGTTGAAGCTCCTGTTCAAAAATCATGCTCCGAAATCAACTTTTTTCATCTCAGGGAATTATTTTGGGATGGTAACTAAAGTTTAAAGCAGAAATAGGGGCACTTTTAAAATTTTCATTTTTGACCAAAATCGATGGGTCCGGGGGCTTAGGGAATTTCTCATATGCCACAAAACCGTTGAAGCTCCTGTTCAAAAATCATGCTCCGAAGTCAACTTTTTTCATCTCAGGGATTCATTTTGGGATGGTAACTAAAGTTTAAAGCAGAAATAGGGGCACTTTTAAAATTTTCATTTTTGACCAAAATCGATGGGTCCGGGGCTTATGGAATTTCTCATATGCCCCAAAACCGCTGAAGCTCCTGTTCAAAAATCATGCTCCGAAATCAACTTTTTTCATCTCAGGGATTCATTTTGGGATGGTAACTAAAGTTTAAAGCAGAAATAGGGGCACTTTTAAAATTTTCATTTTTGACCAGAATCGATGAATTTCTCATATGCCCCAAATCCGTTGAAGCTCCTGTTCAAAAATCATGCTCCGAAATCAACTTTTTTCATCTCAGGGAATTATTTTGGGATGGTAACTAAAGTTTAAAGCAGAAATAGGGGCACTTTTAAAATTTTCATTTTTGACCAAAATCGATGGGTCCGGGGCTTAGGGAATTTCTCATATGCCACAAAACCGTTGAAGCTCCTGTTCAAAAATCATGCTCCGAAATCAACTTTTTTCATCTCAGGGATTCATTTTGGGATGGTAACTAAAGTTTAAAGCAGAAATAGGGGCACTTTTAACATTTTCATTTTTGACCAAAATCGATGGGTCCGGGGCTTAGGGAATTTCTCATATGCCACAAAACCGTTGAAGCTCCTGTTCAAAAATCATGCTCCGAAATCAACTTTTTTCATCTCAGGGATTCATTTTGGGATGGTAACTAAAGTTTAAAGCAGAAATAGGGGCACTTTTAAAATTTTCATTTTTGACCAAAATCGATGGGTCCGGGGCTTAGGGAATTTCTCATATGCCACAAAACCGTTGAAGCTCCTGTTCAAAAATCATGCTCTGAAATCAACTTTTTTTCATCTCAGGGATTCATTTTGGGATGGTAACTAAAGTTTAAAGCAGAAATAGGGGCACTTTTAAAATTTTCATTTTTGACCAAAATCGATGGGTCTGGGGCTTAGGGAATTTCTCATATGCCCCAAAACCGTTGAAGCTCCTGTTCAAAAATCATGCTCCGAAATCAACTTTTTTCATCTCAGGGATTCATTTTGGGATGATAACTAAAGTTTAAAGCAGAAATAGGGGCACTTTTAAAATTTTCATTTTTGACCAAAATCGATGGGTCCGGGGCTTAGGGAATTTCTCATATGCCCCAAAACCGTTGAAGCTCCTGTTCAAAAATCATGCTCCGAAATCAACTTTTTTCATCTCAGGGATTCATTTTGGGATGATAACTAAAGTTTAAAGCAGAAATAGGGGCACTTTTAAAATTTTCATTTTTGACCAAAATCGATGGGTCCGGGGCTTAGGGAATTTCTCATATGCCACAAAACCGTTGAAGCTCCTGTTCAAAAATCATGCTCTGAAATCAACTTTTTTTTATCTCAGGGATTCATTTTGGGATGGTAACTAAAGTTTAAAGCAGAAATAGGGGCACTTTTAAAATTTTCATTTTTGACCAAAATCGATGGGTCCGGGGCTTAGGGAATTTCTCATATGCCCCAAAACCGTTGAAGCTCCTGTTCAAAAATCATGCTCCGAAATCAACTTTTTTCATCTCAGGGATTCATTTTGGGATGATAACTAAAGTTTAAAGCAGAAATAGGGGCACTTTTAAAATTTTCATTTTTGACCAAAATCGATGGGTCCGGGGCTTAGGGAATTTCTCATATGCCCCAAAACCGTTGAAGCTACTGTTCAAAAATCATGCTCCGAAATCAACTTTTTTCATCTCAGGGATTCATTTTGGGATGGTAACTAAAATTTAAAGCAGAAATAGGGACACTTTTAAAATTTTCATTTTTGACCAAAATCGATGGGTCCGGGGCTTAGGGAATTTCTCATATGCCCCAAAACCGTTGAAGCTCCTGTTCAAAAATCATGCTCCGAAATCAACTTTTTTCATCTCAGGGATTCATTTTGGGATGGTAACTAAAGTTTAAAGTAGAAATAGGGGCACTTTTAACATTTTCATTTTTGACCAAAATCGATGGGTCCGGGGCTTAGGTAATTTCTCATATGCCCCAAAACCGTTGAAGCTCCTGTTCAAAAATCATGCTCCAAAATCAACTTTTTTCATCTCAGGGATTCATTTTGGGATGGTATCTAAAGTTTAAAGCAGAAATAGGGGCACTTTTAAAATTTTCATTTTTGACCAAAATCGATGGGTCCGGGGATTAGGGAATTTCTCATATGCCCCAAAACCGTTGAAGCTCCTGTTCAAAAATCATGCTCCGAAATCAACTTTTTTCATCTCAGGGATTCATTTTGGGATGGTAACTAAAGTTTAAAGCAGAAATAGGGGCACTTTAAAAATTTTCATTTTTGACCAAAATCGATGGGTCCGGGGCTTAGGGAATTTCTCATATGCCCCAAAACCGTTGAAGCTCCTGTTCAAAAATCATGCTCCGAAATCAACTTTTTTCATCTCAGGGATTCATTTTGGGATGGTAACTAAAGTTTAAAGCAGAAATAGGGGCACTTTTAAAATTTTCATTTTTGACCAAAATCGATGGGTCCGGGGCTTAGGGAATTTCTCATATGCCACAAAACCGTTGAAGCTCCTGTTCAAAAATCATGCTCCAAAATCAACTTTTTTCATCTCAGGGATTCATTTTGGGATGGTATCTAAAGTTTAAAGCAGAAATAGGGGCACTTTTAAAATTTTCATTTTTGACCAAAATCGATAGGTCCGGGGCTTAGGGAATTTCTCATATGCCCCAAAACCGTTGAAGCTCCTGTTCAAAAATCATGCTCCGAAATCAACTTTTTTCATCTCAGGGATTCATTTTGGGATGGTAACTAAAGTTTAAAGCAGAAATAGGGGCACTTTAAAAATTTTCATTTTTGACCAAAATCGATGGGTCCGGGGCTTAGGGAATTTCTCATATGCCCCAAAACCGTTGAAGCTCCTGTTCAAAAATCATGCTCCGAAATCAACTTTTTTCATCTCAGGGATTCATTTTGGGATGATAACTAAAGTTTAAAGCAGAAATAGGGGCACTTTTAAAATTTTCATTTTTGACCAAAATCGATGGGTCCGGGGCTTAGGGAATTTCTCATATGCCCCAAAACCGTTGAAGCTCCTGTTCAAAAATCATGCTCCGAAATCAACTTTTTTCATCTCAGGGATTCATTTTGGGATGGTAACTAAAGTTTAAAGCAGAAATAGTGACACTTTTAAAATTTTCATTTTTGACCAAAATCGATGGGTCCGGGGCTTAGGGAATTTCTCATATGCCACAAAACCGTTGAAGCTCCTGTTCAAAAATCATGCTCCAAAATCAACTTTTTTCATCTCAGGGATTCATTTTGGGATGGTAACAAAAGTTTAAAGCAGATATAGGGGCACTTTTTAAATTTTTATTTTTGACCAAAATCGATGGGTCCGGGGCTTAGGTAATTTCTCATATGCCCCAAAACCGTTGAAGCTCCTGTTCAAAAATCATGCTCAAAAATCAACTTTTTTCATCTCAGGGATTCATTTTGGGATGGTATCTAAAGTTTAAAGCAGAAATAGGGGCACTTTTAAAATTTTCATTTTTGACCAAAATCGATAGGTCCGGGGCTTAGGGAATTTCTCATATGCCCCAAAACCGTTGAAGCTCCTGTTCAAAAATCATGCTCCGAAATCAACTTTTTTCATCTCAGGGATTCATTTTGGGATGGTAACTAAAGTTTAAAGCAGAAATAGGGGCACTTTTAAAATTTTCATTTTTGACCAAAATCGATGGGTCCGGGGCTTAGGGAATTTCTCATCTGCCCCAAAACCGTTGAAGCTCCTGTTCAAAAATCATGCTCCGAAATCAACTTTTTTCATCTCAGGGATTCATTTTGGGATGGTAACTAAAGTTTAAAGCAGAAATAGGGGCACTTTTAAAATTTTCATTTTTGACCAAAATCGATGGGTCCGGGGCTTAGGGAATTTCTCATATGCCGCAAAACCGTTGAAGCTCCTGTTCAAAAATCATGCTCTGAAATCAACTTTTTTTCATCTCAGGGATTCATTTTGGGATGGTAACTAAAGTTTAAAGCAGAAATAGGGGCACTTTTAAAATTTTCATTTTTGACCAAAATCGATGGGTCCGGGGCTTAGGGAATTTCTCATATGCTC